>NW_015642053.1:3751337-3778930 GCF_001515625.1 Sinocyclocheilus rhinocerous | reverse complement strand
GTTCAAAAGTAAAATATATAATAAATGCATTTGATTGGTAAACCAAATTAAAATGTGACATTTTAATCTCTAATGGTAATGCATGAATTTACGGAAAAACTCCACTAAATAATAGCGCTAAAAAGTGAGGGGCGTGGTGGGGCTTTGGCGATCGGCGCTACCGATGTCCATCAAGCTACTCCACAGCCAATCACGGGCCCCCTCCTTGCTCGGGCCCAGCCCCGCCTAGCCCAATGGTTAATGCGGCCCTGCTTACCATATTATTTTAGTATATTATCTTAATTATGAACACTGGTTTGTAATGCAAACGGTTTTACCGTTTACTGCATGTTGCTATTCTTCTCGTTATTCCCCTATAGCTGCTAATGAACCGGAAGTCTCGCACATAGGCTTATTCTGAGTTTAGGAATAAGGTGGATACCCAGCAAGACCTTGATTAGCTGGTTCAGGTGTGTTTGATTAGGGTTGCAGCTAAACTCTGCAGGACACCGGCCCTCCAGGACCAAGTTTGATGACCCCTGTGTTAAACTGTTCAGACCTGTAAACATGGCAGGTAGGGCTTACCAGAGGGTCTCTTTCTCCCCCCACCACATGTTTGACTGCTCCATCCTTCAGTGAAAGGCTACGAATGGTGCTGCTCTCACTGTCAGCGATAAATAGACACTCCCAGGGCTCAGTCGGGGCAAGAGCCAGGCCTGACGGCTGGGCCAGACCCGCTTTATGAGGGTACGCGTTATTTCTGTTCTCCTCATTCCCACTGCCCGCAAAGCGCACACATGTTCCTTTTTTGCTGTCGCTGGAAAAGGCATTTGATAGAGATGGTTAAGTCTGATTACAATGATTATATGGAATAGTTACTGCTCTTAATTTGGCTGACTCTAAAACAAAAGCCGGAATTGTGACAAAATAACTGCAATTAGGAACTAATAGCATGTAAGAGCAAAAAAAGTCTCTGGCACATGGTGCCAGAAAGTCTTGAGATTATTATATTTAATAAAGTATTTTTCCCCCGCATGTTCTTTATCTGATATATTAAAGCTGTTACCAGTGCTTGCTATGGCTCTAAAAACATCGAGAAATGTTACATTTGCGAACAACACACCAAGTTAAGAGTTCCTTTTTTATCAGGGCAATCAGAACGATTTCCGCCAACAGTGAACTGTGTGGCTGCCCAGAAAATGACATCACTTGGGCAGTCCTGTGGCCTCTTTATTTGAACGCTGCCTTGACTGTACAGAACTAACATGAGGAGAACACAGGGAGAAGAGCTCACCTCCCTTTGGGAAGCTTCCCGTCCTCCAGGAAGAGAGCCCAGATCTGATGCGTTCCTGCCATGGCTATGCACAATATATCACCACCTGCATAAACACAAACACACGCTATCAAATAGTAAACAGCTTACATGTTTACAACATATTGATGTTGATTATCTTGCTAAAAATAAGAACTAATTATTAGTCAAGTACACATTAAATGAGTAAACTCGCATAACCTTCATATCACATTTTATCCTTTCGGGCTGAATAACGATCATTTTACTAGATCTCACCAATGCATGCATGGTCATTCCACATTGTAAATGAGACTGCTTATATTCATATAAAGTAACATATGTTATCTGATGTAGGCGTCGGATTTAAAGGGATAGTTCACCCAAAAATTCTGTCATTAATTACTCACCCTCATGTCGTTCCAAACCCGTAAGACCTTCGTTCATCTTCGGAACACAAATTAAGATATTTTTGTTGAATTACGAGAGCTCTCTGACCCTCCCATAGACAGCAAGGATCCTAACACAATCAAGGTCCAGAAATGTAGTAAGGACATCTTTAAAATGATCCATGTGATATCAGTGGATCAACTGTAATTTTATGAAGCTACGAGAATATTTTTTGTGCGCAAAAAAAACAAACAAAAAAACCCACTTTATTCAACAATTCTTCTCCGCGTCACCCTGGCACCATTTTGGAGAGTATCACGACGCATGCGTGTGCTTTCCAATGAATGTAAACAAGGTGCAGCAGTTCTGCGTCAGCAGCATCACGTGCATGTGTTGTTTATGTGCAGGAAAAAGCACATGCATGCGTCGTGATAATCTCCAAAATGGCACCAGGGTGATGCGGAGAAGAATTGTTGAATAAAGTTGTTATTTTTGTTTTCTTTGCACACAAAAAGTATTCTCGTAGCTTCATAAAATTACGGTTGAACCACTGATATCACATGGACCATTTTAACGATGTCCTTACTACGTTGCTGTGCCTTAATCGTGGTAGGACCCTTGCTGTGTATGGGAGGGTCAGAGAGCTCTCAGATTTAATCAAAAATATCTTAATGTGTGTTCCAAAGATGAATGGAGGTCTTACGGGTTTGGAATGACATGAGGGTGAGTAATTAATGACAGAATTTTCATTTTTGGGTGAACTATCCCTTTAACTACCTGCATCCCGTTATAACAAAAAAAAGCAATAATTCTATATTATACTATATAGACTATTAACTATTATTATTGGTCTGTGGGGGAAAAAAAGTTTTTTACCTCAGTAATTCACCCTAAAAATGTAGTAAAGGAGCCTGAAGTTGATTACAGGACTAATTAATTAATCTAAATATTATGTTATGTACTATGGTGTCCAGCACAGAGTGACCTGAACTGATGAATTTACATTAGAAATCAGTTTAAGTACCATGTGGAGGGTCACTAATACTTGAGAGCATTGCGCTGCGATTTCTCTTTAAGGAATCAGAAACGAGGTGCTCTGTACTTGTGTCTAACAATAGACCTCTAATGGTACTGCGCTTATCAGAGACAATTTCATTGCTGGGCTGGAGCCTAACTACTTGCATTCATGAAAGAGCGAGACAGAGGGAAAGAAAGAGTGAGGAAAAGAGAGGGGGGAAAAGATTGAGATGGAAAGGAAAGAAAAGAAGCAGAACTCTCCTCACGCAGGTTTTGAAAGGGATCTGAGATGGATGGAAGTCAAACGAGCCAAAGAAGATGAAATCTGATGAATGACAAAGACATGCTGCATGATTTCCATATTACAATTAAACTTCAAGGTGGAAAACGAGTGAAAAAAGGGAAATATAAACCAGACAGATGGTTAAGGAAATATTATAAATGATGAAGTGGAAATTGCAAGTATTACAGTAGGTACTGATTTGTCATATACAGAGAAATGAATTTCAAGAACCATGTTGTTTCTAGCATCTCCTCCTACTTGAGCATCCAGTTTTCTTAAAAACAAATTACACAGTATGAATACGTGTACCGTTACACCCCTTATGTATGTGTGTATATACACACATACTGTATATAAGGGGTGTAATGGTACATGTATTCGTACAGCAAATTTTCAGTACATGTCTTTTAATTCGATACATGTGGGTACATGCGAGTACATGTGTACACAACAAATACAGCATTGTAGCCTTTTAACCACCAATAATACTCTCTGTGTTTCGTTACTGTCAATAAGAAACAAAGTCTCATCTTTTAAATTGTCCATTTTTACCAGGAAATTTAAAAAATAAATGCTGTTTTACGCTCTTCAGTGTTGGGCAAGTTACTCTGAAAATTTAATCAAATTACTGATTACTCCTTTTAAAAGTAATCACGTTACTGTTCTGATTACTTTATTTCAAGAGTAATTAGTAATTAGTTACATTACTAGTTACTTTACTTTTTTTCTCCATGAAATTTATTCAGCAATGTAACGCGGCAGTAACGTATAGAGATCTCGGCTTGTAACTATACTCCAATTACTATTTTGAAAATTATAACGCGTTAAATTACTCCGTTACTAAAAAAGTAATCAAATTACAGTAACGCATTACTAAGTAATGCGTTACTGCCCAATACTGGCGCTCTTTGATGTGGCGTGACAGATCTTTGTATAGACACATCAGTTCAAGCAGCAGTGTGGAGTGCGAGTGAATGCGATCATCTCTTCCTCTTTAATACCATTTACTACTAGTTACAGCATGAAATAAACCTGAATGAACATGTGAAGGTATGTTGAAAGATCCTGTGTGTGTTTCAATGTTTTAACCGTGGAAAGACACGGTTACGCTAAATATATGCCCTCTATTTGCTTATATATTCATTATATTTTACTTAACCTGAAGTAGAAACATAACTTTATAATTAGATTTTGAAGTTAATGCAAAAACTGCCTTACATACAGTTTACAAATTTGTACACAAATGTTCTTTTCTTTTTTTATTTGTGTTTATTATATAAAATAAACAGAAACTGAATTTAATAGTTTTGTATCGGTTATTTGTAAGCTTAATATTATAGTAATGTGTAAGTAAAGAGCCCCAGATTACAAAATATAGATTTTTTTATCCTTACGTACATTCTAATTGTATTTATTTAAAGACAAAGACAATTTGTTCAGTAAACCACTGTCTAATAATAATAAAATAAATAAATAAAAATGTATATTTAGGTTTCTTCCCCCTGCTGTACCAAACTATAATTTTTGTCTATTGTGACACCCCTAATATATATTATTTTTTTCCTTAACCTATCTATTAACACTATGGTATAAAACTATTCTTGCAAAAATAATAAGAAATTTCATCTGCTGGAGTGTTTAGGAAAAATGCTACATCCTAACCCTTTTGATCATTTCTGAACATAGAATAGGCATTGTTAATGTGTAAGTAGATGACCTTATGTTAATTAATTCAACTTTCTGACATCAGAAATCAAACAATCTGGAATGAGCAGCTTCTGTGGCTTAGTTAATAAATGGTCTTTTGAACTGGAGGAAGCTTTTATTTCAGAAGTGAAAATTCTGATTTTATGACCACTTTAAATCAAACATTCAAAAAGACTGTTGCATTAAACACATGAAAGGAAGAAAAATAAAAGGAAAGGAAGAAGGAAAGAAATTGAAATAATAAAAGTAATAATAAATAATCAATAAAAGTAAAACGGCATCAGGGACAACAGCAGATGCATAAAGGAACAGGAAACAGCGATATCTTATTTTCTTCGTAGGATAACCTGCAAGAAAGCAACCGACTGTTCAGGGAACAGACCTAATACACAGCAGGAACCATCAATGAATGTGCTCCAAACTCACGCAGACTAAATCAGACACACACCACACAGACCACTTTAAACGCCTCTCTCTCTCTCGGCTAATGCTGGCCACATCAATTTCTTCAGCTGTTTAATGGAACGATATGACTGAATAATGCAGACTGATTTAATAATGCCTTAAAATATAAAGTAGGAATTTTAATTATGTTTTAAAAGCATGTTAAATTCAATTTTCTCAGACCTGTGGGACATCTTGTCCAGGGCCGCTGTGTATAAAGATATTACTGCAAAACAAAAAGAGGCAATCTTCGACAAAAACTGTTTGTTAGAGGCACCATTTATCAGAAACCACAGCCACATGAGTGCTTTCTGATCATATCACCTTCTTTTTCTTTGGTGTTGTGGGTTTAACTCAGGCAACACCACAACATTCAGCTCTGTGTCTCTGGTTAGCAACTGACAGACCGTGCAATTTACTCCACGGCTGCTTCCAAACAACAAGAGGCAATTTTAGCAGAACAAAGATCTTTTTGCACCCCGCACCATACACACTTGTGAAAATCAAAGGCGAGTGTGGTATCTACAGAGCGAAGACTTCTGAGAACAACCTGATTAAAGATTCCAAGATGGACAAGACAGATAGAGAGAAGATGTGAGAGGCAGAAAAAGGGATGTATAAAACGCTCCCAGCAGAATAATGAAACGCAGATTCACAAGATATTAAATTTTATGAGCAAGGTAGAAAAAAAAAGGCAGAGTGACTCTAATTCTAAAGGAAGGAGCAGAGTATACTGGAGGAGGATGACCACTAAAAGTACCTGCGTTGCCAAGGGCAACGTCCCAGGGAGAGCTGATTGGCTGTTGTGGTCCCGGTGCTCCGCCTTCTTTATCTGTACCTTGAACGCCAACGCCAGCTAAGGTCGAGACTTTTCCTTCTGAAAGTTTGATCTTGAGAAGAAGAAAAAAAACCATCAGATTTTATTGAGGACAGAGACAAGCGGTTTTTCAAGCACCAATCAGAGTGAATTTGGGTTAGAGTTGCCAGCAGGAGAACAAGCTTGACCCGATTCTGCTGATTTACCTTTCTAACAAGGTGGTTCTCAGTGTCAGCCACGTAGACCGTGTCTCCCTTTATGAACACCCCTTGTGGGGAGCTGAACTGTGCCTCAGACAAATTTCCATCTCGTCTCCCACTTGAAGGACCTATGAAGGTAAAGATATGAAGATAAACTTGTAAAAGTAGACTAAAATAGCCTCCAAACCTTCACCAAAAAGAAAATTTGCAGCCTTTCTATACTTAAAATATAGGGCAGTTGGCAACCCTAATTTTTTGGAACCATCCTGCATTTAAGGGAACAGAACTGCATTTCAAGGACGGATGCAATTTGCCCCTTATTTCAGGTTGTAACACCCAAACAGCTACAAAGAACATGCTTTTTTTGCAGCGAAGAAATGCACTCTTGCATAGTTTTGCTTTCAGAATTAGGTTTCATTTAAAAAAATAATAGATATACATTTTCTGTATTCATTCAAGCTGTTTTGTTTAATAATCAATAAATTGCATAAATGTGACCTTAATTCAATCAAATTACTATTTAAAAAAAATTCAATTATACTGCAAATAAATAATTTATACATTAAAAGAACTACAACAACAATACTATATAAATAACATTTTGTAATGATTTAAAAGAAATCTCTTATGCTTACCATGGCTGCATTTATTTGATGAAAAATATAGTAAAACCAGCATTATTTATTGCAATTTAAAATAACAGTTTTCTATTTTAAAATGTAATTTATTCCTTTGATGGCCAAGCTGAGTTTTCAGCAGCCATTACTCCAGCCTTCAGTGTCACATGATCCTTCAGAAATCATTATGCTGATTTATTGCTCAAGAAACATTTCTTATTATTAGCAAATATTGAAAACTGTTGTGCGGTTTAATATTTTTATGGGAACCGTGATACTTTTTTTTATTTTTGTAACAATTTAAAAATAAAAAAAAATTCACTTTTGATTAATTTAATGCATCTTTGTTTAATAATAAATCTTTGCTTAATAATGAATGTTAACAAATCTTACTGACCCAAAACCTTTGAATGGTAATATGTGCATACATTTTAATAATAATTAATTGAAGATCCGATCTCAACATATGTCAAATTATATTAAGACAAAATTAAATAAAGACAAAACAATAGTCAAATTCAGTGTCCCCTGAATTTGATAACTCTACTTAAAAAGTATGTATTAACAGGTCTTACCCCCTATTGTGTGCAGCAGCTGGCCAGTATGGGAGACCACCAGTACCCTGTGGTGTCCTGTGTCGGCAATAGCCAACTGCTTGCTGCTGGGGTCCATGGCTATTTTCCCAGGGAAAGAGAGGATGGAGGGGGGCAGGGAGTCTCTATACAGTTTGATTCCCACATCATGGTCCTTGAGCAGCCCTTGTTTTCTGTAGTGCTTGAGGGTGGCCTCAGTGAAAAGGAAGAGCTGTTCTCGATGGCCTTCACCTACCAGGGAGAAAAGCAGATTTCCCCTGGGTCCCAGCACCACTAGCGTGGGCCAGCAGGACACCTCCAGCTCCTGCCACAGACGGGCATCGCTGTCGTTCACTACGGGATGGGTGATGTCATATCTCAACACCGCACTGCGTACGTTCTGTAGGACTTTCTCATTGGGGAATTTAGCTGAGTGCACACCTATGACAACCAGACCATCTGCAGAGATGAAAAAGAAGGGAAATGCAAGATATATAGAGGGTTTGACACTGAAGAGGAGATATGGGACCGGAAAACAAGTCCCCAGACTTAAATCTGCATCCCAAATTGTTTGTTGCACATACACTACCACCTGGCTTTGACAATCTTAAAATAATCTTGTTTTCGACTTCTAAGATTACCAGAAAGACCAATTATAGCTCAAATGATGAAATTAAAATAAAAACAAATAAAAGGACTACTTTATCAGCTAGCACTTGATACTCTCTTTGAACACCATCTGTAATGGGGATGAAAAAGAAAAAGTTTTTAACCTACCAAAACCTGCTGGCCTTAGTAGAACTTTTATTAAAATGCCCTGAGGTACATTTAGGTTTCAAAGTTATTCTAAAAGGTCCTTTATAAAGAAGGTTTATGAAATAATAAATGTTTAATCTATCAAGGTCTGAACCTAAATCAAAAGGGAGTGATAAAAGGAAAGTGGCTTTAATTTAATTATTTAAATGTATTTTTTGCCTAATTAAGGTTTTCGTGGATGCTTTTTTTGTTCGTTCAAAGAAAATCTATTCAGGTTACACAAAGCTTTTCATTCTTATCTCCTCTAACAATGCGTGGATGCATGTTGCGTTGGTGTATGCTTCTGAAACATTTTATCCAAGTCCTTGAATACTGAAAATTCCAAAGAACCATCTTTTGTCCATGTGTCAGCGCCTTGAATGTTTTCAACAGTACTAAACCTCAATCTGCATGAGTCACAGTTCCTTCCTTTTTAAAAACATTCAATAAAAGAACAACAAAGTCTATCAGGAACAAAAATGTCTGTAAAGACATGAAAAACAGCATTTAACTTGCTATAAAATGTAACAATCACATTGTGAAACTCCAAAATCCAACGGATTCTAAACAGAAACCATCATACTAACATTGACAAAACCATTTAGGAGGGGTTTTGTTACGGAGTAGACATGCAAAGAGGTTAGCCAGTCATAACACAGGTCATTTACATAGACGCCTTAAAAGGTAAAGTAGCAAAAACTTGCTGTTCAACATTGTGTCCTAATAGATGGAACCGGATACATTTTCACTGACAAGTAATTTGTCTGTCCACAATGAAGGAGGTAATGATTAACAATAAGGCATAAAATTAGCCATCTATGACATGTTTAATATACAGTTATGTGGGTTTTTTAGACCAATTGGATTTACTGTGGGCGGGCAACACAACTCCTCAAAAGGAAAACTAAGCGACTAGCAATGTCCTGTGACTCATTGCTTATCAGACTCACAAAAAAAAGAAAGAATAAATTTGATTGCTTGACACTTTATGTAGTATCTGGATAGGCCATAGTGTAAAGGCTGTTCACATCAGAATTAATTATATTTCTATAAGAATATGGTAGTCTACAATGAAGAGAAACAATATGGTTGGACTCACTTTCAGAATTTTTTTCCAGCTGATGAATGATAAAAACATTTGACAGCCCAAGAGAATCTACCCGACAAAGCTCTCCATCATTTAAAAGCAACAAATGACAACTGCAGCATATGTTTACAATAAACAGAACATTATCTCACATTTGTGTGGACGCAAATTTAGTTATATTTATAGTTATTTTTCTTGTAAATGGGCCTTAAGGGTCAGAGGGGGTGTGAAAACTGGTTAAAGTTAACTGAATCGACTGTTTTCATGCAAGAATCCTTGACTATATAATCCTTGAATTATAAATATACAAAAAACTAAATGCTACAAAACAAGTACAGAAAATATAGGCCCCTTTAAAGAAATAAGAATACAAGAATGCCAGATGTACACATCCTAACATGGGCTACTGCATGCAGAATGCCAAAACCAATCAAGGAAAACACAGGGGTCTTGATTGAGAGCTCATGCAGCCCCCAGGCATCCCATTATAACCAATGCTCTGCGTTTCTCTGTTTGTTCCAGTCTCCTGCACTGAGCTACGGTCTGCCTTCACTCCGCTTGACTTTGTCTAATTTAACAAAAATGTCAGCGGAACTTCTCCGCCTCGTCACTGGAAATGACATTCCTCCATTCTGTGTCCCTGGGGTAAGCGACACAGCCATTGATGATTGAAGCAGACGGATGGTGGTTTTTAAATTCCGGTTTCAGCCGTCCATCAGAAGATTAAAATTCATGGGCTCAGCAGCGGAGACTGGAAGCACACACACGGGGGACCAGTGTCCCATTTCAGTATGCTTTTAGCCTGCTTCCCCTCTGCCTTTAAATGCATTTGAAATACACCTAGCATAATCAAAATGTGATCAATGTTTTTCTGTACTTTTCCTCATGTCTCCCCAGCTGATTTCCCCACAGGGGATTAAAGGCAAGATTCTTCTAGTACTATCACTACTTATTACTTATTGTCTTTATTATGGTTTAGATTACACACACACACACACCTATGTGTGTACCTGTTTTTCTATTCTGGTGGGGACTTAAACCTGAATACACACAGACTCATGGGGACTCGTGTCACGGTGGGGACCTAAATTGAGGTCCCCACGGGTAAACAAGCTAATAAATCACACAGAATGAAGTTTTTTGAAAATCTAAAAATGCACAAAGTTTCCTGTAAGGGGTAGGTTTAGGTGTAGGGCAATAGAATATATGGTCTGTACAGTAGAAAAACCATTACACCGATGGAGAGTCCCCACAAGGATCGCAAACCAGACGTGTGTGTGTGTGTGTGTAAACAATAATTAAGACAATAAGTAATAAGTAGTGATAGTACTAGAAGAATCAGACAAGTCAACAATGTTTACAACAAATGTAAACTGTATTTACTATACAATTTCCAGCAAAAAAAAAATGCAAATGAAACTTTAAATTAAATGAAAAATATAAATATATTCTCTTGACACACATAAAATATGTTGCAGAAAATAAATCTGCATTTTTGTGGTGGTGCCACTGAAAATACTGGCTGGGCAAGAACAAATCTGAACAGTTTTTTTAAAGCAAATGTTTTTCTATGATATCCTCCCAGAACCAAGAGAGTATGTGACTTGAATGGCAAGAGTAAAAACAAAGTTTCTGTGTAATAATAAAAGGTCTCTTCTGTGATATAATCTACAGTAAACCCTAATAATTAATGAGACAGTGGGAAGAGGGGTGGGGAGGCATGTTCTGCTTCTGTAACAGAACAGTGGTAACAGAATGTACCAAAAGAAGTGCCAGAGATGAGGTATGTGTGAGATATGCCAGCGAGTGGGCTGACGGCTGCCTGGCCAGTTGCCCCGGATGATCCCACAGAAGTGGCCACCGATGGGCTACTGACTGCTGGAGCTGATAACACTGGATGCAGAGCTGCTATAATAAGCCACATACCAGTATAATGGTGTATCTATGTGAAACTCTCTGCCCTCGACATGGTTTGTGTGGATATTTAAAGTCTCCTATCCGATACAGTTAAGAGATAATGAGAATGTGTTGCTGGACAAGAAGAAGTTATCAAGCTCAAAAGGCTCTCACTTCTGCCCCAGTGAACCCTGGGAATGATTTACTATAGGATTTTTGTAAAGTTCTAATCAACACAGTCAAGAAACATTTATCTGAATTGCCTATTGAGCGTGGCAATTGAACGGTGCAATGCTTTTGTTTACCTAATGATATAATTTTACACTTTTACTGGTCCACAAACAGTCTCTATCTAAACATGTATCACTCATACCTTCTATGGTGTAACTTTGCTCCAACTGGTGTAGATCAGGAAGTAGGTGCATGCAGTTTATGCAGCAGTAGGTGAAGAAGTCAAGCACCACCACTTTGCCCGACAGTTCCTTCCTGAGTGACAGTGGGCCGTCTGTGTTCAACCATTCCAGTCCTGCAAAATAACAATAGAATTTAATGTTTAACTAATATTTTTATTATGAAAATTTACATTAAATGAAAAAAAACCCCCCAAATAAATAAATTATCCTGATATAAGCATATAAAATATGTTGCTTCAAATGATTCAGCATTTTTTTGTGGTGGTGCCTTTAAAAAAAATAGGCAAGGCAGATACAGATCTGAATAGACCAGAACCAACACTACAGTGTACTGTATAACACTCACTGTTGATTCAGTACATTATAAAGCAGTAAAAAGCAGACAGAAGCAATTTGTAATTCCAAATTGTTAGTCGTTTATCTAAACCGCGAATCAATCTATGATTGATCTTAAGTTTCAAAGCCACTCTAATGAGATACAAATACTGTATACATTCTCACACCCACAGAGTTCATTTACACTCTTGCCTTCTTCAAAATCCGGTATAATTAAATCGTCCTTTTCGTCTATTTTGTGTAAATACTGATGTACGAGATTTTCCTTCTCTTCTTGAGTCGTCGCGTCTTCTAAAGCATAGTCTAGCTGACTCTGAATGGGGAAAAGATCTGACAGTTTACTGTAAGACGCCATGACTCCCACAACAACAGAATAGCGACTAACATTTACGTTCGGCACTTTCGACAAACAAATTGCAACAGTATCCAAGACAAAATAAACTCGTTTTGCGAGTAGTTAACATATTCGTCATATTATTAAAAATGCTGTTTGTATTAAATCTATAAATAGATGTCCCATGTCTAAAATGAAATGACTCGATACGATTTGCATTATGGAATATGCGAACATCAATGTTAAAATAAATGCGCTTTCAACATTGGCGGTAAGAGTAATGACGAAAGACACTCGACGGGATTATCTAATATGAACGGAATTTGTTAAAATACTTTTACAGAATACGTCTTTCTTAAGGCTTTTTGCTTTCGGGATGAATTTCTGAATGATACGGTCTTATTTGTGCTGTGGTCGCGTTTTTTGTCTTAAGAGAACATGAATGTGATGTTACAAAACAGCTTCGTTCAGAACAAAGCAGTAGAATCTGTTAATGATTACAAATGTCACAGAGCGGCTCTGAAAGTGAAATCTGGGATTATAAACCTCTTAAGAAAACCAAAAAACGAAGCAGCAAATCACAGATAACAAGAGAAGATGGGACAAAGAGGAGAAAGGATAGCAATCCTGGGACATCAGTGCAAAAAACAGAAGTCAACAGTGCTGAAACGCACACTGGTTTAGACCAGAATGGCAATAATGCTCCCATTAACACTGTGAACTCAGGATCCCTGGACGTGAATCATGGGACACTTTCTCAGGATGTTCAGGAAAAAGACCCTCAGTCAGGAGGATTCTGTCCTGTCTGTCAAATGCCATTTTCCCTCTTGGTGGTTCAGTCTCAACAATGGCATGTTGCAGAATGCTTAGATAACCCTGGTGACAACTGTAAAGGTAATGTTTTTCATAAATTCATATGTGAAGTCAACAGTCATTCTGTTGTCTAACACACCAGATTCAACAACATCGTTCATTACAGGGTTCCCACACATATATGGAAATATCAGGGATTTTTTTAATTGTTATTTACATAGCTGGAAAATGTATATGTACATTTACTATAGATATAATTCACATTCGCATTATTTTTAAATGATACACCACTGTAAAATATAGACAGCTTGAGAATGCTATTCTTGAACACAATCAGTTATGAAACTATTAAAATAAATTGGCCAATGGATTTTTTTTATTTTCTTTTATGACTGATGTCTTTTACTTAAATATTTACTATATGTAGGCCTACAACTAGAAAATTAATTGATTATAAGGTTTGAGAAGCCCATTAGTAACATGCTCTTATCACTTTAATGTGGAATATTTCCAAGAATATTATTGTATAATATTTAAGAAAAAAAATTACACTTTCTCTGTCTCTAATGTTACAGAATGTCCAGATGGTCTTCATTGTACATCCTCCATTCCCAATCACTATAAGAGATACAGCCACTCTCTACTTGCTCAGAGTCGAGCGCTAAACGACTGCACGACCCAAGCCATCTCAGACTTCAGCTTGAAGTCAGTTAATAATGTTGCACCTGGTACGGAGAGCTCTGTGGACAGCGCTGTGAATGTATCTGCTTCATCCAGCCAAAGTTCATCTCCTGGTGATGGACCAAAGGGAACTCCCACCCAGAGTAACGCACTGCTGCTTTTGCGCTCCCCTAATACTGAAGATATCAAGAAAAAGAAAGGTTGGTCTCCTTCCGTCAAAATATCTCAATCTCAGAATTCCTCACAGGAACCAAGAATGAAGACTTCAATTCCAGCTAAAGCACATAGTTTTGACAATGCTCTTCAGACACAGACTAATGAGGTTAAAGCAGAGTTCTTTGAATGTAATGATGATGATTATATCTCCTACTCCCCACTCTCTGAACTTCCAAATGTGGATAAGGAGCACAGAACTAATATAGAGATTCACAGTACTGCACTGCAGGAAAATGATGATGATGATTCTCTTAAACTGTTCAGCGATGAAGATGATGATCTATTCTATAATATGCTGGACCAATATGAGACAGGGAACATGGAACATAGACCAGACAAAAACTCATTAGACACCTGTGAGAAACTGCAGACATCGTTAGCACCCGATGATCACCTGATTACTTCCAGCTCCACAGGTGTTTCTGATGGAACATTTCAGCATGGACCTCAATCAATAGGAAAACAATCCACAACAAATCCTGAAGATCCAAACTCCCAGCTACAGTCACCTCAAAGTTTGGTATTAGAGTGTCTTCGGGAGCGCATATCTAATCCTGTACATGCCAACAGTTATATAAACCAAGAGTTGTCTTCCACCCAAACAGCCCTAACTCAGAAAACACCATCTATGGCTCCTAGGAGAACTCAGACTAAAGCAGGTCCCTCTGGATTAAAGCAAACAGACATTGGGGTGTTTTTTGGCTTGAAGCCATTGAATGAAAAAAAGGCTGAGGAGGAAGTGAAGGCAACGGTCAGAGAGGCCGATCAGCAAGGGTCTAGGAGAGCGAGGATTTCAGAAGCTCAGGGGGAAGACGCTAAGCTCCAGGGTAGACGGCGTAGGAAGAGCAAAGCTCCATCTGAAGTGTCCAGTGTCTCGCCTGCTGCAGAAGAGGGTACGACTCGGCCCACGCAAACAGAAGGAAAGCGAGGAGGGAGGGCAGAGAGGCAGAAAAGATGGAACAGAGGAAGAGCGACAGATGGAGATCCTGAGGAACCCAAGCGGTGTCCGTTCTACAAGAAAATTCCTGGTTTGTGAATCGCTTTTGTTTAGACCTACTTAATACCAGTTGTTAAGATTGCATAAGCATTTACACTTTCGGTCTTAATAGCTTGTGCCAGAAGAACTTTATTGTACAAGATGTGTGTTTATTCTTTTACTCTCATAATAACTGTTATTGTTTAGCTTGTTTTGGTCTAATGTGCTTTGGAGAATGTAATATGCTTTTTCTGTTTAGGAACTGGTTTTGCTGTGGATGCTTTTCAGTATGGGGTTGTTGAAGGTGTCACAGCCTACTTTCTCACTCACTTCCACTCGGACCACTATGGTGGCTTGAAAAAAGACTCTGTTTTACCCATCTACTGTAACAAAGTATGTATCCCAACCTCATTGCACTTTAAGAATAATGAAAGCAGGATTTTCCTTGCTCTTTGGAAAACTGAAGAGTTCAATTTACTATATAGAAATTCTCTAACATTCACAGTTCCCTCCCAAGAAACTAAAGGGATGGTTAACTCAAAAATAAAAATTCTGTCTTTATTTAATCACCCTCATGATCTTCCAAACCTTTATACATTTCTTTCTTCTTTGAAATACAAAAGAGCATTGGGAGCCACACAGCTTTGAAGACCATTGACTTCTTTTGTATACACACACAAAAAAACACTAAAGCACATCTCAAAGTGTTTTCTTTTATATTCCACACAAGATAGCAGGTCATACCGTTTTGGAGCAACATGGAGTTGTTTAAATCATAAGTAAATCATGAAAGAATTTTTATTTTTGGTTGAAATTTAAACCTAACACTTAAACTTCAAAAATGTGTTATGGTTATGAAATCAGGAATATCAACACATTGACATGACACATCACAAATTTACATAAATCAAGGAAAGTGAAAAATGGAAAAACAAATGGGGAAAGCAAAATCCCAATGAAGAAAAGAAAATGTTTTCTTTTTTTCTCAATGATGGTGTCAGGGAGGATTTGCTCTTGACTGAATCTTGGATTTCATGACTAACTGGTGTTAATCATGGCAGATAACTGGTAACCTGGTGAAAAGCAAGCTGAAGGTGGGTGAGCAGTATGTTCATGTTCTCCCAATGAACACAGAGTGTATGGTGCAAGGAGTGAAGGTCACTCTCCTGGATGCTAATCAGTGAGTGTATCCTCTAACTAATAAACATTTGAAGCCAATTTTATTACTTAATAAAAGGTTCCTATGTTCATACAGAATGACAAGACCTTAATTACTATGACTGTTCCCCCCCAGCTGTCCTGGGGCAGCCATGTTGCTATTTGTTTTGCCAGATGGCCAGAAGGTACTCCACACAGGTGACTTCCGGGCTGATCCGTCCATGGAGCGCTACCCAGAGCTGCAGGGTCTCAGGATACAGACCCTCTATCTGGACACAACGTGAGTTCCTTACTAATAAAGCTACTTTTTGGTGCTGCGTTATGTGTTGCCCACTTTGATTGCATCAACTGAGATGGGTTATAGGGTTGAGATTAAAAACAAAATAAAACTTTTTTTCTCCATAGGTATTGCAGTCCTGAGTATACATTTCCCACTCAACAGGAAGTCATCACCTTTGCCGTAAACACAGCTTTTGAGCAGGTCACACTGAACCCTCGTACACTTGTGGTTTGTGGCACCTACGCAGTTGGGAAAGAGAAGGTTTTTCTAGGTCAGTGAGCAATGTTGTCCTGCTTTGTCCAGACCTCTTGTAGACCTTGTGCTACTTCATCCGCTCTTGAAAGGATAGATTGTTCACTTTTCTATTATCCGTGACCGTCATATTCACTCGTGAATGAGGCTTGTATAAAATAAAACGGTTTAAAAAAGAGGTTTGCAAATGCTGTCCTAACTTGACTTTGAAATTATGTTCCTGTTCCACAGTTTGTCTGGCTTCCTGTTCGTTTTAAAAAAATGCATCCATGATTATAGTACTGCACCCATTTACTTTTAAAGCTATGATTACTTAGTGTCCCACTGTGGACTGTTTTGCTAAAATGAAATCTCACATTGGATTGCAACTTCTTTCCAAATCCCAATAGACTAATTGTCATTCGTTCCTTCTTGTCTATATAGAGATATATAAACATTTTTTACCTGTCCCACCTGTTCCTCTAGCTGTATCGGAAGTGTTGGGCTCTAAGGTGTGTTTGTCCAAGGATAAGTATAACACCATGTGCTGCCTGGAGTCGGAGGAGATTGGCCAGTGCATCACTACAGACTGGCGGGCGGCCCAGGTGCATGTACTTCCCATGATGCAGCTCAATTTCAAAGTGAGTTGAACTACATTTAAAACTTCTGTGGCTTGTTTGTCATATCTGTAAGTTTTAAATTATCAAAAGGAATTTTTATCATCTGCATTTTTTGCTTTTTGAGTTCATAAGTGCATAAAAAGAGCTGATTATGTTAAACACAATCATTGAGGCTATGTTTACTTATTCAATTTGGAGTTTAAAATTCATGCAGCGTTCAGTGTTATCTTTAATTTTCCTTGACAGCGCATTTATGCTAATGCGAGAGGAAAAAAATTTAAGATTCGAATTACAGAGACCAAATGCCAGCGCAGCAGTTCTGGCAGCGGTAGCACTGATTGAGTCTGACTGAAAGTAAATTCTAATGAGACTGTTGCAGATAATAAAGATTAGTTATATGATGTGCCTTGAACCATTATAAGCAACTTTTCTCACCCATGCCAATGTAGATGTTGATTCAAAGCAATTTCAGAGTTGTTCTCAATGAGAAACGGGTTTAAATGGCCCTGACAGGATGGAGGAAAAATTGCAAGGCAAGGTTGATTGTAGATTGCACCACATTTTCTTTTGCAGCCACATTGAATAGTCATTATGTAAATTGAAAGAAAGAAGCTGATTGCAATGTGGCATCATTTGACTTCAGTTACCCTTTTTGTCACACATACTACCATTCAAAAGTTTGGGGTCAGTAAGATTTTGTTTTTCTTTTGAAAGTCTCTTATGCACACCCATTTATTTGATCAAAAATGCACTAAAACAGTAATATTACAATTTTAAATAACTTGTCTATTTTGATGTATCTTATCAATGTTTAATACAATTGTGCTGCTTAATATTTTTGTTGAAACTGGGATACTTTGAATAGAATGGAATAGAATCCTTTATTTGTAATGGAAATCTTTTGATGGTTATAAATGTCTTTGCTGCATTCTTTCTAAAAAAAAAAAAAAAACGTACTCTCCCAAAACTTCTGAATAGGAGTATAGTCGTATTTACACATTACATTTGCAGACATATTTATTCAAAGTAACTAAAAACGAGCAACAGCTCAAGCTAATCAGCCTAAATATTTATGACCAGAAGTTTTTTCTTAACTGTACAGAACCTGCGGACACACTTGAATAAGTTCTCCAGGCAGTATGACCAGCTAGTGGCATTCAAGCCCACAGGCTGGACCTTCAGCCAAACTGTAAGGGTGGAAGACATCCAGCCTCAGACTCAAGAGAACATCAGTATCTATGGTATGTGTCAGTCTAGATTTATAAAGGATTTAATATAATGATTTTACTTGCCTCATTCGCTATTTCATGTGTTTACGCGCAGTATTACAATACAATTGAAATATCTGAGACTGTCTGGGATGCTGACATTAACAGGAAAGGTTTTCGGCAAAATCAGCCAGTAGCGCATATGTAGGGTTACATTTACTTTTAATATTTTTAGAAAATTGGGTCGCTTCACTTGAAACTTAAATTGCAAGCCCAAACAAACCCTAATCAAGGGAAGTAGATGTACACCAAATTGTGTTGTTTCTGTAATGTTGTATTTGCATTTTGATTTTATAAGAGGAAAAAATACCCTCTATTTTGTCTGGTGACTTTAAGAGCCCTGAGCAAAATGAGTTTGTATTTTTGTCATCCTTTTAAATCAAAATCGAAATAAGACGTTTGAAAAAGCGAATAAAAACGCCTTATATTGCTCCATTTGCTTGCATCTAGGATGGACCGTTTTATGACGCTTTAATAGGTTTTCTCCATTTTGCTTAATGGTAGGTCTATACCAATAAAACAAAAATGCAGAAAACGTGCTATTTTTTTATTGATATCTGTCACACCATCCCTTCCTTAATAAGATCTTAAAGATGATTGCTTTCCATTGAACTGATTTTCAGTGTAGACACAACACAGCCTTGTCATTCTGTTCCACTAACTGACAAGATTATACCTAATGGCTTCGTATGTGGAATGTAATTACATTATATTGATTTTTCTCCCTTCCTGCAGTTGTTAGAAATGCTGAATGTCGTTTCAGGCTAAGAACAGCATGCCCTGTATTAACAGAATCAGCAGATGTGATTTGATCCAGAGGAAAAACTCAAGATGTCAGGTTCTGCAAGCCCAGGGTTTTAATTTCTTAATATCAGCGGTCTGCAGCCCAATCAGGTGCTGCCTCAAGCAGTAGACGCATCTTATTTCATAAGCTCCACTGGAATCTGAGACATCCAACATGGGAATTAATGGGAATGTGTGCTTGTTACTTTACACAAACACACTATATAATTAGGGAAATAATTATACAAAAGGCTAGAGTGTAGAGCCCTGCGCGGGACTGTTTTCTTAAGCCCGCTCCCGCTGAATTTATGACCAGGACCGCCCGCTCCTGCAACCTGCGTGTTCCACTCCCGCCTATGCCTGCAATGTTTGTGTCCACTCACGCCCGCTCCCACGGACTTTCTCTCAGATGATGATCTCTCAGAAGATGATGTCATTAAACATGAAACAAGATGAAGTAATGCTAAACCAAAGCACTACATGTGACAAAAACATTGGGTATTTTTTTTTTATTAGCGTTATAAAAGATTAACCGTTAAAACAAAACCACAACTAGCGGCACCTCAGTTTTTAAACGTACTGCATGATACACGCACCAAAGGATTAACTAAAACAGTTTAACTGTTAACAAACCGGTTTAAGTAAATAAGCCAAAGCACAATATATAATAACTTTAACTTATTAAATAAACACATAGAACTTAGAAAATAGGTATGTCGCCTCAGAGCAGAGGTGCCAGATTTATGTCCGTTGTAAACGAACACTTTTGCACATTTATCGCAACTTACGCAGTTTTACTCTTACCCATTTTTTTCAGTGACAATTGAAAATTGTTTCCAGATGTCTGACTTGCCTTGCTTTGCTTTTGTCAAGTAAACAGCCGCTTTAATTTTCTTCTTAACTTAATGTGTTCAGTTGACTCCATTCTATTACACGCCAAATCCCACCGTTCCCTGTGGGTCTCCCGCGAAATTTTCTGACCGCCCACTCCCGCCCGCAGCAAAGGTAAAACCATCCGCTTCCACGAGGTTTGCGTTGGGTCCCGTGGGAGCCCAAACCCAATGCAGCCCTCTACTAGAGTGTGACTCTGCTTAAGCAGCAGAAATCATGGTTGGTCTTTTGAGCAAGGAGATCAGACATAAATAGGTTTTCCCAGCAACTCAAAAGATTTTGAGAGATACTTTCCTACTCTATACTTATTTGTTCCAGGTATTCCCTACAGTGAGCACAGCAGTTTTCTTGAGCTGAAGCGTTTTGTGCAGTGGCTGCAGCCGAAAAAGATAATTCCCACGGTGAATGTGGGCAGCTGGAGGAGCAGGAAAGCCATGGAGGGCTTTTTCCGTGAGTGGCAGACTGAACCCAGAAACCTCAGCTCAGCATCATGTGCCCTGAGAAACTCAAGCTGTGGAACAAGGCAATAAAGTAAACTGACATCCACAATCCAACCTTTGGCCAAACAGTCAAATGGTGCCTTTATTGATTGGACCAGGATTAATCAGTGGACCATGTCAAATGAAGAGAGTTTTGGACTGCTTCTCACATTTGAAAAAAAAAAAAAAAAGTGTTTCTTGCAGCCTGCCTTTTTAAGTGCTGGTTGTGTGATGGTTAATAGTGTTGCCTTTTATGAATGGCTCCCCTTACTGGTGGCTAATGCAGGAATGGACCACATATGCCCTTTTTTACTCTGACGGTTTTATATATTAAAGTGTTTCTAAAGGAAATAAATTCTATCCACTTTACACTTGTTTCATTAATGATCTTGTTCTCTAAATCACATTTTATGTCATATTTATGTTTATGCTTTTCTTATGAAAGATATTTTTTCATAAGAAAAGTTATTTGCATGCCGAACAGTGTCAGTTCTTTAGTAAATTGTTTTTTACATGCATTTATTACATTATACTATCTTAACCTCGTTTCAATTTGGGAAGAAAAAAAAATACATTTGGGTTTCCTACCAACATGACAGGTTTCAATGCAACTGCAATAATGCAGCTGTCAGTTTATAAAACAACATTCTTTGCTAAAGTAATATAATAAAAGAAAATTGGATGTGAATTTATATGCTGAATAGGAGCAATCAAAATTCAGGTTATAAGAATATAAGATCAAGTTTTAATACAATTCAGTTTGTGTTAGTCTGCCACCATGTGGCTACAAAATATACTGCAGTTAAATGCAATTTCAGTACACAGATTCACAGGTATTTTAAGATGATCAGAAAAATACTACCTTAGTGCTATCATTCATTTACTGATAGATGAAAGTTCTATTTAAACTTGTTTTAATGTTTCTATTACCTCAACCTTGCTGATGTACAGAATAGTGCAAAATGACAAGTATAGAAATTCATTCCTGTGATTAATATTTTTAGAATGACAAAAGCTCAGCAAGTCTCAGTGCACAAAAGAAAACAAGAGCTACTTGTTTTACTGTTGACAGCCTGTATGCCCTTCAGGGTTGTGTGAAAAGCAATACATTCAGTCCTGTACGATCTGGCACTAACAAATCATAAATGTCAGTGAAGGGTTTCAGAAATCACCAAAAGAGAGACTAGAAGTCATATTACATTACAGCACTTTTAACTCATTCTGTTTGACTACTGATTGCCAGCACAGTGCTATTCCCCATAGAAGAACCATAGCACAGCATGAGGTTCAGCAGGGTTCAGAATTCAAAGGAATGGAGCCCGGGAGCCTTCGAATGGTCAGTTTTACCTGAAGAGAGCAAAAAAGTGCAAGTTCAACTATAGCCATTTAGCTCTGATTACATTTACAAAATCATTTTTGTACTCCCGACTCATGACTACCTCGCTCTTGCTGAGTTTTCTTAGGTATGTTTGTACCTCCTCCACTGTGTCTGTCAACAGGTCATTGACAGCCAGGATCTGATCTCCCTTGTGGAACAGAGATGAAGCCTCAATCTCCCCACATTTAGATACACTAAAAGAAATGGAAAATAATAGCAAAAATTAATCCAAACAAACTTGCATGAACCATAGAACACAAGGATATGATGCTTCTGGGCTCAGCCCAACATGTCCAGTACATTTTTTATTTATCTGTGAGAATCGTACCATGGTTTTCCCTCCTTCTCTGAAATAACCAAGATGTTTGCATCATGATGACTTATGCAGATTTCCTTCTCGATAAGGGTGTGCGTTTCACTGAGGAATGGAAAACATGTAACTCAAAATGTAATTCGATTCCAAAACCACAATTTCATAACCCTGGTTGTTTGACAACTAAATTCTGCAGTTTAGGATATGTTTTTATATTGAATTGGTCTTCTACAGATGTACTAATCACCTCTTGCCTGGAATTGACCTGTTCAGCTTAGTGGAGGCACAGTTTCCATTGAAGTCAAAGCAAGAGGTTTCTTGAATTCCATAAATGACAATGACAATGAGGGACGACCCATTATGGTGGTGCTGATTTTTTTTAAAGGTGAGATTTTAACTGTTTAAGACACTACAAAACATAGTTTAAAAATGATGTTGGTCTCAGGTACAAGGTTGCAAAATTAGTTCTGACTCGCCTTTGTAATATGAGTAATAATAACTAGTTGGGCAAGATCACGGCTGGATACTTTTGAAAAGTGTGATGCATGATTTGTGACATCTCAGGTAAAAACAATCCCTTAAGGTTTTACACAAAGCTTTTTATTCTCTAGGCTAGGGAACCTGAGAAATTGTTCATAATGTGACAAATAGCAGTATGCAGAAATTAGCAATAGTCTGTTGAAATTTAATTTGTCAGTTGTTTTACCTTTGTCCATCTGACTCAGTGGATATTTGTGGTGTCTTCATATCATTGAAGGCTTTTGTGACACAATCCAACAGACTGTCTTCAGATGTACCAGTCACACTCTTCCTGGAGAGAAAAGCAAATAATTATCATTTTCTCAA
Organism: Sinocyclocheilus rhinocerous; assembly: GCF_001515625.1. Taxonomy (NCBI): domain Eukaryota; kingdom Metazoa; phylum Chordata; class Actinopteri; order Cypriniformes; family Cyprinidae; genus Sinocyclocheilus; species Sinocyclocheilus rhinocerous. The sequence goes on along the minus strand of NW_015642053.1, from coordinate 3,755,819 downwards.
AGCCTGAGAGTCTAAAAGAAAAATCAAGCCTTCTAACAATAGGTAAACTCGTGTGAACACAAAGTACATTTGTAAATGACTGTGCAAAATGATACTTGATACTTGACTATAAATAAGCTTTTGAACATTGCAACATTAAACCGTAAATGATAGGCATAAAATGAGGCCAAAATCAAAGACAAATTGGTCTGTTATACCACCTTCTGTATATTCAAGAAGGACACAAATGGATTCAAATCTAAAGATTAATGTTAAATTTTTAAGGGTAAAAATAAGCACTGTGTAACTCTAACAGGTTCAATTGAGGTAAAGTAGATTTAAATACATAAAGAGAGTTTGTCATACCCTGATGACATGTCCTCATTACTTTCCACTGCAGTCTCATCCAGTGGTTCCTCTTCTTTCAGATTTTCATACACCTGAACCAAAGGTATGTGGTTATATTGAATTATGATGCAAGTGTTTGGTTTTATAAGTGAAAGTGTATGTTTGTGGATTTAACTATGCCATACCCGTGTTGCAGATGGGCTGCTTCTGGGAGATTGGCTACACTGACCGTGCTGGGTGGGAACATCTTCAGATGCTGACTTCTTCCTTGGAGGCAGTGGAGGTTTACTATCAACTTCATTCTGCAGTTATTGAGAGGTACAACTCAGAAATAATTCAGGCAAAGTTATGAGAACTGAGTCAAAGTCACACAGAAGCATGTGAAAGCATTGTTTGTGAATTACCTCTTCAGTGTCAGAGGGGCTTTGGTCATTGGAGTTGGATTCTGTCGTGCTCTGAGGTTCAGTTTGTGCCTCAATTTTGCTATTCTATAAACAGTTTGAAGAATGAACTGTTTAAGACCCATGAAATTGTATTGATTAATAATTAGTTGTTAAAAATGATAAAAATGAACTTTAATTTCGAGAAAAATAAGAAAAAAGATTTTTTTCAAAGAGAATTATGACTGAATTAAAGCTATTAAGCTCATAGGCAAAAAGTAGAATGTCTCACCTTTATAGCCCCGAATAAAGCATTGAACCAGCTATCCACATCCTTACTGAAAACAACAGATCCCATATATTAGCACTAAAAGGGCTAACCTTAATTTATTTTGTCCATTATTTGCATTTTTTAAATGCAGCTTTTTGCTAAGCATGGGAATTATGGTACAGCAATGGTAATCATACAAACCTGCTGTTGCCAATGAAGAAAAATTCTCTTGGGACCTTGTCTCCTGGATTTTCTGCTTTCATGAAGAGCACAGAGGATGGAGAGCACTTGAAGGCTTTACAGATCCATTCAAAAACTGGATTTGTTTGAGGATGCACTTGCAGCATTGTGATGCTACATAGAAAAAATAATTATATCCCTACATAATACTAAACCTTTTTTGATTATGTGAAAAGAAATCAGCAGCTTTCGCCTTACGTGGAAGCTTGTATAGATTTGATAGGTTTGGCACTCCCAGTGGTTTTGTAGTATTTTAGCTCATGGCAGCTGTCGTTTGTCTTTGAAAGCACAAAGTAGCGTTTCTTCCATGATTTCTGCAAAGAATGATAAAACGTCTTAGATAGATACATAGATGATACATATAAACTGGTGATATTTCTGTGTGAAATCCAAATGTTATACCGTATTTTTTATCTGTCTAGGAGGAGGGGACTTTATTAGAAAACCTGTGCACACTTCCTCCACCTCAGCTGCTTCATTGTGACATGAAGCATTTAAATCTGTTGCAGAAGAGTAAATACAATTAACCAGAAGTTAACCACTCATCACTATCTGTAATGGTTCTCACAATAAAATTTTAATTAGACAAATTATTTTTTTATAATCCAATCTCTGGCTATTCTGGTTCCAGCCAGTCTGTATTGTTTAAAATAGATTTCCGACATACCTGATTTACGTCTGCTGTTCATTTGGTTGATGTTGAATCTCTGCTAAAACAGACATGATATGTGTTGTAATTTTTTTTTATCACACACATGAGATAATATTGAAGCAATGATTGGTGCTCGAGAATAAACAACATAGAAAAAGCCACATCGCTGTATTTTGTATGTTTATGAATTTAAACTATAAGTTCAAATTTTTCGATTTACATTTACTCACCTCATGTCATTCCAAGCCTATGTGTTGTATTTTGTGAAACACAAAAGTAGATATTTTGAAAAATATTGGTTGGTTTGGAAAAAAACATTCTTCAAAATATCTTCTTTTGTGTTCCGCAGAAGAATAAAAGTCATACAGGTTTAAAATTACATGAGGGTGAGTAAATAATGACAATTTTTTTTATTTGATTTATCTCTTTAAATGTACAATTCTGCATGAGTCAGCTCATTATGATTATTCTATCTAGGAATATTGATATTTGGAAAAACCAAAGCTAACCAAAAAAGCTTGCACTGGGTGCTTTTCAGTCTAATTCTTTAAACTGCAAGAAAGATGCATATTGCCAAAAATTTATTAAGTAGTGTAGCCGTAATTTCTTAATGTGCTCAAATAAATCAGATCGGTTTAGTCATTGAATCCGTAGACCTGCAATACATCATAAATGGATTACCTTAACTATTGTGTGTGTCGCAGTAAAAACAGTGTCCTCTGTACTGCTGTCCTGTTTTCACAAATATGCATGTCATGATTTTGAAGGAAGGCTTCTGTTGTCACTGAAGCAGGTGGAGTTTTTTGTTATGTGTCCTCCCTTTGTTGAAAAAATATTTTAGGTTTACGGAAAATTTGGTCACAGAAACGACCAGGTCCTTACTGGCAATGACTTACAAACATGGTAAAAGTGATGCATGTTGATTCTTTTCCTTGATGTCTTAGATGTCTGTGGTTATTTACACAAATTCCTTGCCATTTTAGATTCTAGTAAGATTCCACCACATTTGCACTTCCGTGTGAAAGGTGCATGTATGACCTGTTTCATAATTTCTGATAATATAATAATAATAATACATACTGGTAAAAAATGTATAGCCTGAATGCACTGTAAGTCGCTTTGGATAAAAGCGTCTGCTAAATGCATAAATTTAATTTTAATTTAATTTTAATATGCTATGTAAATTAATAATATCACTGGCTCAAGTAATTATTGTAACTTTGAGTACATTTTAAGGCCAGTTAATATTTGTATATGAGAGTATATTTAAAAGGGTAAGTAATAGTCCATTATACTATCCTCATAGACATTAGATTATTGAAACAACTGAGATTCATCAAGGGTCTTAGATGAGTGATAATTAGTGCATTGGTTTTACACCTTATAAGTAAACCATAAGAAACAGCTTGCACTAGGACATTAAATCAAAGATTAATTGATCACTCTACCTAAAAAGTACAGTGTGCATGGGTCGATTGCATGTTTGTTTTATTTGAGTGTGTTTTTCTGGGAATGTGTTTAACACAGAATGTGTTTAACTAAGATCTAAAAATGCCAATACATTCCTGCAGTGCATTTGCAAAAGCAGTCATGAAGCGAAAGATGACAGCACTCCTCTGGTATGCTAAAAAGCTAAAAATACAAAGTCCCTACACGTAAGGCAAGGGTGATCAGCTCAATCAGTTAAGACTAGCCAGGCATGACTCGAATAACAATGCAGCTTGGATGGGTTGTAAGGCGATCAAAAAAAACAAAAAAAACAACAACAGGGTAGACATGACATTTTTGACAATGAAAGTGTAATTATGGGTATAATATAATTAGTATGATATACTGTAAATGAAAATATGCAGGAGGAAAATATGTGAAAGAAATGACTGGTAATAGTGAGAATGTTGAGTGATAAAAATTTCACGTGCTAGTGGACAGTTGGTATCTTAGTGCAAGGGGGGATTTCCAAAAATATTCTGACATCACTGACAGGAGCAATGCCTAAGAATGAGGAAACACCTTTTTGCATTCATCTAAGCATGTGCATTTTTCATGAATCCAGAGTTACATACACTACCATTCAAAAGTTTATGATTGGTATGATTTTTAATGTTTTTGAAAGAAATCTCTTATGCTCACTAAGACTGCATGTATTTGGTCAAACTAGAGTAAAAACAGTAACATTGTAGAATATTATTACAATTTAAAATGACTGTTTTCTATTTCATTATTATAATTTTTTAAATGTGATTATTCCTGTGATGACAAAGCTGAATTTTCAGTCTTAAAAGTGACATATCATGAAAGTCTGACTTTTCCAGGTTTTAAGTGCTATAATCAGGTCCCCGGTGCATCTACCAACCAAGGAAACGTGAAAAAGATAACCCAGTAACTTTGTTTTGGTAAGCCTTTTTCTGCAAGCGTCTGAGAAAACGAGCGCGTCTGATTTCGCGCCCTTGTTGACATCGCAAAGGGATCTCATTGTAATATTTCCACCCCTTAATCTGTAAATGTACACACCCAGCGTTGTGTTTTCGCAAGCGACAACGGTGTACCAGCTCTAATCCCATTGCGAAAGTTTGAGCAAACATGCTAACTGTTCTGTCTTTGGCTGCACAGAC
>NW_015642053.1:3707091-3751196 GCF_001515625.1 Sinocyclocheilus rhinocerous | reverse complement strand
TAAAACTGTACATTTTAGAGTGGCCTTTTATTGTGGCCAGCTTAAGGCACACCTGTGCAATAATCATGTTGTCTAATCAGCATCTTGATATGCCTCACCTGTGAGGTGGATGGATTATCTTGGCAAAGGAGAAGTGCTCACTAACACAGATTTAGACAGATTTGTGAACAATATTTGAGAGAAATAGGCCTTTTGTGTACATAGAAAAAGTCTTAGATCTTTGAGTTCAGCTCATGAAAAATGGGGGCAAAAACAAAAGTGTTGCGTTTATAATTTTGTTCAGTGTATTTGTGGAAACTGTTATTTTCCAGGATTCTTTGATAAATAGAAAATGAATCTAAGGTTTTGTAAAATCATATGGTCTTATTGTTTCTTTATCATCCTTGCTGAATAACATTATTCATTTCTTTTTTAAAAACAAATCTTACTGAACCTAAACTTTTGTGATATTTTATAATATACCTGATTATTATTTTTTAAGTATCTATTGTTAATTTGATCTTTAGAATTTAGAATGCTATGTCACTGGCCAGAATCTTTTTTTCATTTATATGAACTGTCCAAATGCAACTAAATGTAAAATGAATGCTGAAAATGTATTAGCATTAGCAATACATTATTTGTCAAGATGTGTGTATTTTCCTAACTTCAGTTTCTATGGATAAATGAAAAATTGGTTGTCTTAAAGTAAGCTGTTTTTATATCATGCAGGAAGTAGGTGCTATATTTAGAAGTAATTTTTAGCCCATGATTCCTCGGATCTTTGTGAAAGGCACTGAAATGCATTTGAAACCGTTCCATAGTATGGAAAGAAAATACTGCTTTGCTAGGAAAGCATATTCAGGAGGGGTAACTTTAACATGAAATGATAGATTAGCCCATGATAATATCTTTACTCATGTGTATCATACTGTGGTTCTTGTTATCCTAAATGCATCAGCTTACGGTAAAATTCCGGCAACCACAGCTGCCGTTTTTTTACCGTAAATTTTACGGAATTTTTTTTACAGTGTATAAATTTAATCTCACTGCAAAAATATGGACTTTATATAAAACTTAATTATTTAAGCTTTTGTAAATATTGAATTTTTTTTTGCCTTCCAGTAAAGTTTCTTGAATGGAATCAGAATAATCATGTCTAACCTGCTTTCTCCAATAAGGAAGTAACCTGTCATCTGCGATAGAAAAGTTTTCCACAGACCATTAGCATGTCAGATACAAATAAAGGCAAGAAATCTCATAGATAAATAAATAGTACAACTTTAAATTTTCTCTAAATTAATTTAAGGGGGTCTGAATACTTTCCGTACCCACTGTACATGCCTGTTAAATGCATCTGATGTCCTAAATAAAAAGTTACAGATATAGTATAGAAATTCATTTATAGTTCATTTTCAATAAATTCTAGACACATCTGAATCATATCTGCTGTTAGTTTGGATGCTGTTGCTTCTTTGCAATATGCAGTATATATGAAATTCAAGTGTTGTCTTACTGAACGTCAGTGACATGTCCTTAATAGAAAAACACTAATACTTTGTTAACTGTTCATGTAACTTTCATATATATTCATTTCTCCACTTAAAGTGCTATAGTCCATCACGCACTATAAAACCTTTCACAGATACAGTGTGCCCATCTAAGCAAAGACTTTGAGTACTTAAAAATACGGTGTCTCTGGACTGCTTGCATCCTGTTCAGTTACTTTTCAGTGTCAACCCCATTATTAATTGGTTTCTAACAACAGCCCTATTTGTTTTCCTATACCTTGGTTCGCCCAGGAAGTTAAATGTGTGTTCAGTTTTAGGATTCAGGATTCAGACAAATGTTTTTCTTGTCAACTAATAGTCATTCATTTAAGCCATTGAAGTCAACTAATCACACTTTTATATTAATTTAATTATCAAGGGAGCAACTAAACCATAAAGAGCCTTCAATAGTCTATTCCGCGCTCAAGTGCACGCATAAAGCTTGCCGCAAAGCACCGGCAAAAATAATGTATATATCGGAAAAAATAGCAAGGAGATATTTAAATGATCTGTTAATAAACTAGTGTTTTCTGGCTTTTCCATGTTTTGCAGTAAGGTCACTTATAACTTCCACACTCTTCACAAACAGTTGGATATGCGACTAATAGTGCACATTTTTCTAGGTTAACGTTAGAGCGTGCGGTTGCTACTTACATGTTTACATTTTAAATGATAATCCATATTTGAGATCGATGAATGATAGGAGAACATTTGGATTCAACTAAAATAATCTAACCCAAGTCTTAAGGATTTCTTAAAAAAATAGGCAGATGTGTGTTCGATTGGGAATTGAACTAAACTCTGCAGGACAGTGGCCCTACATGATTGAAGTTGCTCATCCCTGACCTACATGTACTACGTTTCACCTTCCATAGGTGTCCTCTGCAGCATGATCATTTCATGACAATAGTGCAGAGCTAGACATTTTTTGTTCTTGGCCCTGATGGGAAGAGAAGTTTCTGGTCAACATCTTATTGTTTACGGTGCATTTCAGCGCTTCAAAATGCACTTGTGAAAAAACTGGTTTCATTCAGAGCCAATGTGGTTGTTTGGAGAAAGCTACAGGTCTTTGTTTTTGGCTGTTATAGAAAGGGTAGGTGGAGTTTCTGGTTAGATGAATAGGTTCTAAATTCTAAACTTATTAAAAAAAAAAAAAAACTTACAGAGTAGAGACAGAAAACAACAACATCTTACAGAGAACAACAACATCTGTGTTCATTTATTCATCATGAGTTTGTGAAATGAATTTGATTGTACACAGTCCGTTTAAACAATAGAGGGAGCTCTGAGGTATAACCAATGAATTTGAATGATTAGTTGTATTTTATTCAAGAGAGTTTAATGTGTGTTTAAAAAAACACTAATAACGTTTGTTGCGCTTTTTAAGAAATAAACTACTAATATAAATACTAATATAAAATTTTAAAAAGGCAGAAACTGTTAAATGGGAAGTTTAATAACACTTCACTTCACAGTGTAACAATGTGCAAGATACATGCTTTTCTAAAACATAATTCATCTAAATTTAAAATAGGCTAATTACTGTTTTTCACTGTGGATTAACTCTCCTCCTAGTTTTGAAGAATTACTTGACAGTTGTTCTTCAAACAAACAAATATATACAGTACCCACTACCACTCTAGTGAAAAATAAATATACTTAAATGTATTTGAAATACATTTATTTCATGCTAAGTATACTACAAATACTTAATAAAAAATACCCTGCAGTTTTTGGTATACTAAACTGGTATACTTAAAGTCTGCTAAATTGCAACTAATTTTGGAAATAAATTTGGAACTAACTAATTTTGTACTTAATGCACTTTAATTGTGCAGAAGTAGTGCTTTAAGTCCAATTAAAGATATACTGAAGTATATTTGATTGTGCTAAAGTGGAACAATTGCAGGTATATACTTCAGGTACACCTTAAATATCTTGCATTTAAAGACTGGTATTATTCATCAATAGTGGCATTAAAACACATTTTAGGCTTAATATTAAGAAATGTGCATTGTGAACAAGTAGTACTCCAAATAAAGTTTAATTATAATTTTTTACATCAGTAAGTCTCGAGTGCTATGTCAGTAAGTATGTTAATAGATTTAAACTATACTTAATATGAAATAAATGTATTTTGAATATTCTACTTTGTTTTTTTTACTAGGGCACTAATGTAATTTCATGTACATAAGACATATCTTTTTTTTTTTTTTTTTACATATTTACATGATTACTGTACAGGCAAAAGAGGATAAGGTACTTTAGATAATCAGATTGCATCTTCTGTTACTCAGTAACGCCTTATTTTCCACCTTTATCAGTAAATAAATGAACTTTAATGTCCCATAGACCCTCTGACCCTTAAATGAGACATGTGTACAACATTTCTATTATTTCGATAGTGATGAGAGATTTCGCATTAGACTTTGTTTTGTGTCCTCAGTGTGATGGGCAGTGTTCAGAGTGAGGTCTGGAAGCCGCCGAATTAGGAGTTTTACCTGCAGGTAATTTCAGTAACTTTATTTATAGGTTTCTGATTACAGTGATGGAAATAAGGACAATTTCTTTACTGTGAATTATCATCTTACCTCATCCTTGCTTAGTTTTTTTATGCATTTCTGAATCTCTTGTACTGTGTCTGGGGGCAGGGTCTGATTCCCCCTTAAATCCTGAATCTGATGACACTCAGACATACTGGAGAAAATGATAATGAGAGATGAAATATAATACATGGTAAGTAGTTCATTTCTACTCATATTACCATTCATTCTAGAACAGACTATGTCATTAATTATCTATTGTAGCGTTGTACCATGGTTTGCCGCCTTCTTGTGTCAAGATCAGACTGTTTGTCAGATCATTTTGACTACCGCAGAGCTCCTTCTCAACATGCGTTTGCATTTCACTACAAAGCAGAAAAATACAAATGCCACATTTATCATAACCACAGTGTTAAATATATCTGAGGATTTTAGGAAAGGACAGAATATTACTCAACAACTGACACATTGATACACTCAATAGTTGTTTTCTCTAAAGCAGAAGCACCCTGCTAATGCTATTTCCAGTATACTGAAATTAAGGATGTAACCACATGTTTAAGATTAGTGCAGACCACTAATAATAATTAAATCATTAAAGTATCAGATGCTAAAAAAAACCTATATTGGTCACCAGCTAATCTGAATATGGTGGTTACAGCCCTGTTTGAAATGATAAAAATCACCTGTTGTCTGACTCGGTAGAGGCACAGTTTTCAGTGAAGTCAACGAGAGACTGATTAGAATGCCTGTGAACTTCACTGAGGGAAAGAAAAAAATCAGATTGAGCAAGGGTCAAACCACCATAGAGCACATTCTTGTTTAAACGTTGTGATGACTGCATCTCTCAGGTATGCTAAAACCTTGCTAAGTGTTAGCTTTCATTTTATAAATCAGCCAAAACCAGACCTGTTGAGCAAGACTAGAAAGGTTGGAACTCTCTAAACAGCAAGATAGACTGCTAATTGACGCTAAGAAACAGGGTTGTTTTGTAGTCTTTAAATATATATATATGTTGCATCTGGGGCGTGAAGCGGAATGAACTGATTTGAAAAAATGAAAATGTGGCAAACAATAACATACTGATGATAATTCATATATTTATCGTATCTTGCATATCTGACACAATAGTGTGATCTCGTGGTAAATAACAGTGAATCAAAGACTTCAAAATTACTTTTTCTCTTTGCATGCCATGTCATCCTCCTGTTGGTCATCTTTCACCCGTTGCCTAATCACAGAACACTTAAATTAAACCGTGTCTCTGAAAGTTGTATTTTATCAACAGAGTGTATTCCACTAGGCCAGTTAAGGGAAAAAGTTCTCTCAAACACTTACACTGATCCCATGGACATGTATTCACTGTTGTCCTCTGGACATCCTGGTTCATCCTGCTTCCCGTCCATCTCATCTTTTTCCTCAATAACTGGAATCTGCCAGATAGAGGTTTGAGTTTTATTCGTGTATTTTTATCATATGCATATGTGAAAGAAACTGTGTTTAAATGTGTAAAACGTTGCATGTTACTGGTATTGGAGGTTCGCTGAGCTTGCGAGGGTAGTCATAATGATTGCATTGTGACAGAGAAGTTAATTCAAATGCTGACCATCTGTCATCGGGCTGATCTTCACCGTTTGGTTCTGAACAGTTCGCAGGTAGAGTCATTGATCTAGATCTCTTGTCCTGTGGAAAAAGGTAAAGCATGTGAGCATTCACAACCTCTCAAAAGTTTTGGTACACTTGACTGAATTTTTGGTTTCTTATGATGCTAAATCCTTCTTATCTAAGATAATTATTTTTTGGTTGCTGCATAATTGCCATATTTTTTTTTATTATTCTCAAATGTAGGAAATGGTAACAAGTATTAGTAGGTGTGCTCAAACATGACTGAGAGTTTATATAAGCATCTATGTAAAGACAGAGAGGGAGAGAGAAAGTTTGTTTACCTGAGTATCATCTGTGTGTGGCAGTTTATTTTGTGATTTCTGGGTCTTCATTGCCTTGAATAATGCATTGAGCCAACCATCCACATCGGCACTGAAAACACCAGAAAACATTTAACACTTTTTTCATGGAACTATGTTGTGATGGCAATGGGAGATAATGGTTAAAATAATGGTGGCAAACCTGTTTTTTCCAATGAGGAAATATTCTCTAGATTGCTTTAGTGTCACGTCTTCCACCTTCAAGAACAGCACAGAGGAAGGAGAGCCCTTTGATTGTTTCTTGACCCAGTCCCACTTCTGATGTGTCTCAGGGCTAGTGAAGAGCAAGCTGATCCTTTAAAACAGGAAGACGTTCTCATTGTAGTATGAAAATACTTTATGTATTTATTTATGTGACAGTCTTTTCCATACTTAGAAATGTCTATCGCTCCCAAAGGTTTGTCTCTCCTTTCGTTTACATGATATGTCAGCTGGTAGGTGTCCTCACCGATCTTGGAGAGCACAAAGAAACGATTCTTCCATGATTTCTGTAACAGATATGTTTCATAAACCGAGGAACTGTCTTTGCAGACTGCAGATATTTCAGTTTCAGGTTGAATTGCAATATGAAACGTACAGTGTTTTTAGTTAGGGCTGTTAGAGGGGGGGACTTGACCAGGTATCCAGTGTACAATTCCTCCACTGCTGGCTCACTGTAAAATTTTGCAGTTGTTGCTGCAGAAACATAATTAAAACTGATCAGCATTAAATGTTGCACAATTCCATTTAGTGTTTAAGTTCCTTGATTATCCCATTTTTCCTAAGATGTTTTAGACTTACGAGATTTCTTGTTGTTGGACATCCTGATGTTGTTTGCTTTAGTTCTAAAATAGATGTGAAATGTTTAAGTTTTTTTTTTTTTTTACTGTAAGCCACTGATATATATCTGATAAACAGAAGTAAACAACACCGATGTATGATTTTGTAAAATAATATTCAGTGAAGTGTCACTGTCAGCAGCACAAGACTAATTACAATGCAATGGAAATTAACCCTCTGCCACATTTCAAGTGTATAATATGTTATATAATAATATTACATTGTTTTTTCTCCAAAAAGACATAATGTTTAAACTCATTTTTTTTCTCAGATGAATAGTATTAGCATTATTTCTCTACATGTTACAAGCATCACAAAGCAGAATCATCATATCGGTAGCCATATTCTATAATATTATTGGTTTACCTTGTGTCGCAGTAAAATCTCAGTCCTCTGAAAAGTTCTCACAACGTGTATGTTATGATGGCAGTTTAGGAGGAAACTAAAGGTCCTTTGTCTTTTCCAGATTGTTATGCTGGTAAAAGGAGTTGTTTCTGATTTTATGTGAGCTCATGTTTAAGTTCCTCCCCTTTGACTTTGTCATTCCTTTGGAGAACTTACCAGACAAGTGTGTTCGTGTCATTGTGTTATTGTGGAAAACATCATACTACAAAAATAATTTTAGCTTCTGAAGCACATACTGTAAGCTGTGACTGAATTATGTACACATATACACTCATAGACTTATACACCATTTCCAGTTTCTTGGATTCTAGTTTTTTATGCTTTTGTAGCATATTTATTTTCCATGCACATGTACTCTTGATTCCCCTGGTTTTTTGGTTCTCTTGATGATTCAGCTTATTTGTATGCACTTGTATGAAATGCATGAGACATGTTTTCAAGTAAGAAATGCCAAAGCTTTATCTTGGGATCCTGTGTGGACGACTATTTAAGATGTCAAATAAAGCAGTGAACCATATGTTTTAATGTACTGTATGTTTCAGAGACTGTTTGAAAATAGATTCTAGACATGTATGTAAAAGTAAAAGTTAAAAATATTTGTATTTTTATAACATATTTATAAAATTATTGCAAAAAAATGTTTCAAAAGTTTAATAATACTTGTGCAATAGTGCAAATACATGCTTTTTTAACTGCATAATTCATGTATATATTACATAGGCTACATGTTATTCAGTAATCATCAATCTAAAGAGTGACTGAAACATTTGAATCAATGCATAATGACTAGGAACAATACATCATTGGGTAAATGCTTTGCAAAACAAAATACACAATTACAGAAAACTTGTATATACACGGTATATAAAGTACCTCATACTGTTAGCATTGTAAAAAAAAAGTGCGTCTTTAAAGAGGTTAAAATACATGAACAGTTTTGAATTGTGCATTTTTCAATGTGAATTTACCTTCATACTTATTATAAAGTAATACTTGACTGTGGTTCTTCACATTAACAGATGTGAACTAATAAACCCACTACCACTCACATAGTTTTATGTACATATACAGTCTAAATGTTACTGATTTCTTTCACCCAGTGGCATTTCAAGGACAGAGAATCTAACATTCACATTGTTTTACACATTTACATGATTAATATACAGTCAAAAGAGGACAAGTTACTTTAGATAAACTGACTGCTCTTCTGTTCTTCATTTACACCTTGTTTCCCACCTGTATGATTAGACATGAATGAATGAGCTTTAATGTACCACAGACACATTTCTAATATCTTGATGGTGATGAATTCACAAGAGATTAGTTTCTTGTCCTCATTATGATGGGCAGGGTTCAGAGTGCAGAGGCTGGGATCCTATGAGCTGCCGAATAGTGAGTTTTACCTGCAGATGATTTCAGTAGCGTTATTTATAGCTCTCTGAATGTAGTGAGAAAAAAAAACATTATTTTACTGTGAATCGTAATCTTACCTCATCCTTGCTTAGTCTTCTTACGTATGTCTGTATCTCTTCAACTGTGTCTATAAGCAGGTCATTGAAGGCCGGGATCTGGTCCCCTTTATGGAAGAGACACGAGTCCTGAATCTTCCGACATTCAGAGACACTGGAGAGGAAAAGGATGAATGCACAATGAGAAACATATTGTAAGTTCTTCATTTGTACTCATGTTAATGTTTTCTCTATCAGGATAGGGTACAGGATATTTTAAACGGTAATAACTGTAACTAATTATCAGTGAGAGTTGTACCATGGTTTGCCCTCTGCTTGAGTCAAGATCAGACTGTTTTTCAGATCATTTTTTCTAACGCAGATCTCCTCAACATGTGCGCGCGTTTCACTGCAGAATAGAAATATGCATTGATAAAATTCAAACAGATGCCACAATTTTCATGCTAAATATAGCTCTAATATATATATAGCTCATAATACACTAATAAAGTTTAAAAGAGGCGAAAAGGATGAATGCACAATGAGAAACATATTGTAAGTTCTTCATTTGTACTCATGTTAATGTTTTCTCTATCAGGATAGGGTACAGGATATTTTAAACGGTAATAACTGTAACTAATTATCAGTGAGAGTTGTACCATGGTTTGCCCTCTGCTTGAGTCAAGATCAGACTGTTTTTCAGATCATTTTTTCTAACGCAGATCTCCTCAACATGTGCGCGCGTTTCACTGCAGAATAGAAATATGCATTGATAAAATTCAAACAGATGACACAATTTTCATGCTAAATATAGCTCTAATATATATATAGCTCATAATACACTAATAAGAAAGTTTAAAAGAGGCGACATCATTCAGGTGCATTCAGCAGAAAAATGCAGTTCTAGCTTTTTCAAAAGATGCATTCAAGTCAAAATTTACCATTTACAGTCATCATCCTCATCCTGGTAGACTGCACCATTGCACACAGAGGACTCATGACCATTCATGGAAGAGCTGAAAAAGACAACCAACAAATAATCAAAAATAATGAACTTTGTGAACACATTACAATGTGTTAAACGGCACAAACACTGAGTTTATCGTATCTCACACTACTGACACAATAGTGCATGAGGTACGTAACAGTGAATCAAGAATTCAAAATTACTTTTTCTGCATGCATGTAGTGTCCGTCTCCTGTTGGTCAACTTCCAAAGCTTTTTGCCTAATCAGAAAAGACCACAGAAAAGTTGTTTTTTTATTAACAGAGTACATTTTACATTCCAGCAGGCCAGTTACGGGGAAAAGTGCTCTCAAACACTTACAATGATGCCATGGACATGTATTCACTGTCCTCTGCAGATTCATCCTGCATCTCGTCCTCATCATCTTCAACCTCAATAATTGGAATCTGCCAGATAGAGAGGTTTGAGGGTTTTTTTTCAATAGGAAGTTTAAGAGCATTTGAGTGCATATTGTATATTGAAGAATCTGTGTGTATAAATGTGTAAAACCTTGAGCGCTACTGGTAGTAGAGGTTCGCTGAGCTTGCGAGGATAGTCATAATGGCTGTACAGTGACGGGTAAGTTAGCATTAATTCAGGTGCTGACCGTCTTTCATCAGGCTCATCCTCAACCTTTGGTTCTGAACTCTTTACAGGTTCAGATGCTGATCTAAATCTGTTGTCCTGTGGGAAAAGTAAAGCATGTGAGCATGTCTAAATGCTTGTAATAAGTTGCAGATAAATATAAATGAACATGTAAATTTAAAACAAAACAATGAATAAATTATGTTAAGTAAAAATATAAAAATAATTATATTAGCAAATGGTGGCTACTTTGAAGTAGATAGTTTAAATTTTTTTGGACACTGCATAATTGCCATATTTCCTTTTGTTTTTATTTTTCAGGAAATGAAAAATTCAGTAGGTGTGTCCAAACCTTTGACAGGTAGTTTATAAATGCATACAAGTGAAGAGAGAGATATTTTAATGTTTACCTGAAGGGTATTTCTTGATTTCTGGGTCTTCATTACCTTGACGAAGGCACTGAGCCAACCATCCACATCATCACTGAAAACACCAGAAAACATTTAACACTACTGGAAAAACTCAGTTATTTTAAAATGAAAAATAAAAGTTTAAAATAAAAGCATATTTCCAGGATATATAACTAATTTAAAAAGCAGAATGATTAAGTTACTGCTTAAAGACTCCACAAAAAGTTAATTTTTATTTTTATTTTATTGTTCATACACTTGTCTTTTTCTTTTATTATGCTTTGGCAATATACTAAATTAATGATGCTGATAAAGCTTTGTTGATTCTCAAGGCTCAATTTTTGATGTGTATATTTACTATATGCTAACATATACATGGTTTCAGAACTAATAGACATGGACTAAAAGTCAAGAAACTTTCATTTTGATTTCATGGAGCCTTTAAATATTATTTATTTAATCATTTATTTTGCCTGTCATGCTGGCATTTGTGGAACTGTGTAGTGATGGCAATGAGAAATATGGTCAAAATAATGGTGCAAACCTGTTTTTTCCAATGAGGAAATAGTCTCTTGAGTGTTTTGGTGTGTTGTCTTCCACCTTCAAGAACAGCACAGAGGATGGAGAACATTTGAATTTTTTCTGGATCCAGTCCCACTCCTGATGTGCCTCGGGGCCAATAAACAGCAGGCTGATCCTTTAAAACAGAAAGACGTTCTCATTATAGTGTGAACATACTTCATTTATTTATTTATGACTTTGACAGTCTTTTCCATACTTAGAAAGGTCTATCTCTCCCAAAGGCTTGTCTCTCCTTTCGTTATTTGCATAATATGTCAGCTGGTAGGAGTCTTCCCCCGTCTTGGAGAGCACAAAGAAACGATGCTTCCATGATTTCTGTGACAGATATAACAGATAAAGCTGCTAAGTTTCACGAACAGAGGAACTGTCTTTGACAGACTGCAGATATTTAGATTTTAGGTTGAATTGCAATATGATGCATACAGTGTTTTTAGTCAGGGCTTGTTGAGCGGGGGACTTGATCAGGTATCCAGTGTACAATTCCTTCACCATCGCTGTTTCATTGTAAAATATTGAAGTTGCTGCTGCAGAAACATCATTAAAAAACATTAAGCACATTGATGCCACACAGTTTAATTTGAGTTTTACAGTTGTCTTGATTATTTCATTTTCCAAAGAGATCTTTTGACTTACTTGGTTTCTTTTTGTTGTTGGACATCCTGATGTTGTTGCTTTAATTCTAAAAAAAGATGTGAAATGTTTAAGTTGTTTTACTGTAAGCCACTGATAAATCTGATAAACAGATGTAAACAAGTGATTTATGATTTTGTAAAAAATAAAAAAAAATGCAATGTCAAAACAAGAACAATTAAAATGCAATGGAAATTAACCCTCCATAATATAATAATATGTTGTATAATAAAATTGCATGATGTCTGTATGAAAGTTTTAAATTCACTTGAATAGTATCAGCAATATTTCTTTGCATATTACAAGCATCACAAGCAAAATATTAGTAGCCATATTCTGTAATAGTATTGCCATACCTTGTGTCACCGTAAAAAGTTATTCAGCTCTCACAACGTGTATGTTATGATGGCAGTTTAGGAGGAAGCTAGAGGTCTTTTGTCTCTTCCCGAGCATTATGCTGGTAAAAGGAGTTTCTGGTTATATGTAAGCTCAGGTTTAGGCTCCCTCCCCTTTGACTGTGTCTGTTATTTGTTTCTGGAAATTACCAGACAAACGTCTTCATGTTGTTGTGGTATTGTGGTAAACTCGATACTACAAAGAGAAATGTAACTTCTGAAGCACATGAAGTAAGCTGCGACTGAAATGTGTACACATATACACTCATAGTCTTATACACAAGCTGGCACTTTACCATTTATTTGGTTATAGTTATTTATGCAGTTAGAAGCTCTTGGTTCCCCTTAGGAATGTAAGAGGTGACTCAAGTTACCGTGCCAAAAAATAATTAATTCTTTCTCTGTATGCTGTTGGGGATTTTAGGGGGAAATCTTGACTGATGGATTTCAGTAAATACTCAAGTGATACTGTAATTGTCTTTCCTTCCTTCCTTTTCCTGGCTTTTTTCCAAGTGTAACATACTCTTGGCAGGTTGAGTTGGGGTTGGGAGGGATTAGGTGGTTTTATCATTGACTGCGTTTGGTTTTGTGTCTCCAAGGGTTAAATAAATGTGTGGTAGTCTACACAGAATGTAACAAATAATTGTCATAGAAAAAGAATGTCACAACATTTTTAACTATTTGAATGGACACTAACTAATTTTCTAATATGCATCATAAGCCTATATGCAGTAATTTTAGTTAATGCTTTGAATAAAAGTAATAAAAAATCTAGAATTTATAGTGATAAACAATATTATAGATTTTTAGTGTGATAAACTGATTAGTGTATATAAAGGGTGTGTGAGTATAAATGGGAATGTGTTTCACTGTTGCACTTTGTTTGTTCCACACCTAAAAATCCATGCAAACTTCTCACCTGATTTTTTTTCGTCTTGCACTTTGTACAGAATGCACACATTCAGATAATTATTTAAACAGATACATTGTACAATTAAACTGAATTTGAGGACAATTTGGAACTCCAAAATTTGGAATAAGCCAAGACTAAACCTTTATAATAAAAAGCTACGTACCGTATAAAATACACAATCAAAAGTAATACACTGAATTTGAATTAGAGTAATACATTCAGAATAAAAAATAGTTATATTAAATTTGGTAACACTTTATTTTGGTAGTCCACTTTAGACATTCTACTAACAGTAAGTAACTTTGCAACTAGATGTCAACTAGCAGTCCTTAGAGTATTAGTAGTCTGTCTGCTTAATATCTTCTAACACTTTATTTTTATGGGTACACAACATACAACATACTTACTATAAGAGTCTTTGCAAGTACATGTCAACTTATGCTACTAACCCTAACACTAAACTAACCTAACAGTCTACTCTGACAGTTAGTGGACATCTTGTTGCAAATTAATGAGAATTAGTTGACGTAGTTGCAAAGTTACTTATAGTTAGTAGAATGTCTAAATATCAAAATAAAGTGTAGCCTAAATTTACATCATTGCATTATTGCATTTACATTATTCTCTTACTTGAACTCTCACATGAAGGCAGTTACAAATAACACACATTTGTTTTAAAACATTCCTTTTAAATATATATTTAGTACATATTTTCATATGCTACAAAATTTTCTGTGTACTGAGGTATTTTTCTGGTCTTTTTTGATAAGCTGCCTTTTTTGAAATCATTGTCTTGTGGTCATCTGCTTTAATCAGTATATTTATTTTTTCCAAATGATATGAATTTTGCTATCAGTAAATTAATGCAACTTTCGCAGTTCATCTCATTATCACTTTCAGCTGAGGTGTCCAATGCAGTGTTATTGTCAAAAACATTATTCATTTGGCTTTGCTTTAGTGCAAGTCAGTGAAATAAAATGTATAATTACGTAGCGTATTAAAAAAGTTTCACATTTACATTTATTTGGAAATTAATTTAACATATTACCCAATCAATTAATAATAAGAAAAATAAAGCCTGACAATTCAGCTGTAGGCGCGTTTCCATTACCCTTCAAATTGCGCAAATTCAATTAATGCTTAGACAATTTACACTGCACACGTCTGCGGTGCAGTGTGGCTCTGATACAGTCACTGAAGCTGATTGCGGCCACTCAATGCTACGAGGCTGAATTCAGCTTCTTATTCGCAGCTTCTTATTGAAGTTATCCGTTCCACCTTAAAAACGCGACGCTTCCGCTTCTTATTCACGCTCAATTTAGGGACCGTCTCTATTTGCGTCTCTTTTTCAGAAACGAACAATTAACTATTTTAAAATGTAAATAACACTGAGATAAGAGCGAAAACGGACTGTCAACATTAAATCTAATTACATTATACGTTAATTATTAAACGTGCATGTCATCCTTTGAGTGCAGTAATTATTACAGACATTTTTACTGTAGCATTTTTATGTTATGGACCCATAAACTTGGCTGATAAGACAATACAGTAACTGGAGAACATTGCATAATTCCCCAAATGGTGGCACTATATCTCAGCTTCCTTTGAAGATGCGTTAGAAGTTCTACTTTGGTCTTATTCCCAATGCAGTTGACTGTCACCACGTAAATTTGCAGACATTTTTACTGTAGCATTTTGAAGTTATGGACCCATAGTTCCACTGGGGCCTTATTCCCAGGGCCCTTGACTGTTACCATGCAAATTTTCTGACATTTTTACTCTAGCATTTTTAAGTAATGGACCCATACATTTGACAGATATGACAATACAATAAGAGGAGAAATTGCATTATTGGCCAAATTGGTGGCGCTATATCTCAACTTCCTTTGAGGGTGAGTTAAAAGTTCCACTGGGCCCTTATTTCCTGGGCCCTTGACTGTGACCATGCAAACTTTCAGATATTTTTACTGTAGCATTTTTAAGTTATGTACCCATAAATTAGGCTGATATGACAATACAATAAGAGGAGAAATTGCATTATTGGCTCAATTGGTGGCGCTATATCTCAGCTTCCTTTGAGGGTGGGTTAAAAGTTCCACTGCGGTCATATTTCCAGTGCACTTGACTGTAAACACGAACATTTTCAGACATTTTTACTCTAGCATTTTTATGTTATGGACCCATAAACTTGGCTGATATGACAATAAAGTAACTGGAGAACATTGCATTATTGGCCCAATTGGGGGCGCTATATCTCAGCTGCCTTTGAGGGTGCGTTAAAAGTTCTGCCGAGGTCATATTTCCAGTGCACTTGACTGTAACCACGCACATTTTCAGACATTTTTACTGTAGCATTTTGAAGTTATGAACCCATAGGTTTGTCGGATATGACTAAATACAGTAACTGGTGAACATTGCATTATTGCCCCAAATGGTGGCGATATATCTCAGCTTCTTTTAAAGATGCTTTAAAATTTCTACTGTGTTCTTATTCCCAAGGCACTTGACTGTTACCATGCAAATTTGCAGACATTTTTACTGTAGCATTTTGAAGATATGGACCCATAAGTTTGGCAGAAGTGACAATACAGTAACTGTAGAGCAAATGGGACGATGCAATTTCTCCTGTTATTGTCATATCTGCGAAATACCTGGATCCATAACTTAAAAATGCTACAGTAAAAATATCGGAAAATTTGCATGGTCACAGACAAGGGTCCTGGAAATAAGGCCCCATTGGAACCTTTAACGCACCCTCAAAGGAAGCTGAGATATAGCACCACCAATTGGGACAATAATGCAATTTCACCTGTTATTGTACTGTCATATCAGCCTAATTTATGGGTCCATAACTTCAAAATGCTACACTAACAAATGCCTGCAAATTTGCATGGTGATAGTCAAGTGCCTTGGGAATAAGACCACAGTAGAACATTTAACGCATCCTCAAAGGAAGCTGAGATATAGCGCCACAAATTGGGCCAATAATGCAATTTCTCCTGTTATTGTATTGTTATATCTGCCAAATGTATGGGTCCATAACTTAAAAATGCTACATTAAAAATATCTGAAAATTTGCATGGTCACAGTCAAGGGCCCTGGAAATAAGGCCCCAGTGGAAATTTTTACGCTCTGCAAATTTGCATGGTGACAGTCAAGTGCCTTGGAAATAAGACCACAGTAGAAATTTTGACGCACCCTCAAAGGAAGCTGAGATATAGCGCCACCAATGTAATTTCTCCTGTTATTGTATTGTCATATCTGCCAAATGTATGGGTCCATAACTTAAAAATCCTACATTAAAAATACAAAGGAAGTTGAGATATAGCACCACCAATTGGGCCAATAATGCAACTTCTCCTCTTATTGTATTGTCATATCAGCCTAATTTATGGGTCCACAACTTCAAAATGCTACAGTAAAAATGTCTGCAAATTTGCATGGTGACAGTCAAGTGCCTTGGGAATATGACGTCACTGGAACTTTTAACGCACCCTCAAAGGAAGCTGAGATATAGCGCCACCATTTGGGGCAATAATGCTATTTTTCCCGTTAATGTATTATCATATCTGCCAAATGTATGGGTCCATAACTTAAAAATGCTATTGTAAAAATATCTGAAAATTTGTATGGTAACAATCAGGGGCCCTGGGAATATGGCCACAGTGGAACTTTTAAAGCACCCTCAAAGGCAGCTGATATATAGCGCCTCCAAATTGGGTCAATAATGCAATGTTCTCCAGGATCGGTTCTGCGCAGATTTTGCTCATCTCAAACAAGCCTAATAAGAAGCTGTGAATAAGAAGCTGAATTCAGCCCTTATCGCGAGAGGCAAAAGGTTACGTTTTAGTCGCATAACATTGGTTAATGGAAACGCCGTCATTTCGCAATACTTTTTTATCGACATTTATAAAATATCGCCAAAGTTTTGCGCAAATCTGTAATGGAAACGCGCCTAGTGTCGTCATCTTCATGATTTATTTCTGTTGTCAGTTCTGTCGCTCATGAGCAAAAAGAGAGTGAAAACATTAGTATTTTTGTGTGTATAAATTAGTGTTTCCTCTTGTGTAGGACAAACATAGATTGATTCATGGGTCACAGTAGATGGCAGCTCACGTGTAACATGTTTTGTATGACCCAACCCAGTTTTGGCCCAATATGATGATATTATTTTGATATTGCTCAGCTATAAATTAAGTCTGTTGATAATCAGAATAAGTGGCCTGAACTGGTCACAGTATCTCTGAGAGCAAAGGGTAAATAAATCCCTTTACAACAACAGGCAATGTTTCTAACATTAGCAAACCTGATTTTCTTTGTCTTCCTAAGGCAGATGGCCATGTGCCAACATACCTGCTCATTGTCTATTTATGATTGTGGGAGTTTCCCCAATGTGTCTCTTTGACCCAAATGTCTGTGTGACAGATGTTTAAGTAAGATGATTTAGCTTTAAATGAATTCATACCATGTATACATGTGTACGAAATGCATGAGACAAATCAGATCAGAAATTCAAATCAGAAATGTCAAAGCGTTGTACAAGTGGCCTGAACTGGTCACAGTATCTCTGAGAGCAAAGGGTAAATAAATCCCTTTACAACAACAGGCAATGTTTCTAACATTAGCAAACCTGATTTTCTTTGTCTTCCTAAGGCAGATGGCCATGTGCCAACATACCTGCTCATTGTCTATTTATGATTGTGGGAGTTTCCCCAATGTGTCTCTTTGACCCAAATGTCTGTGTGACAGATGTTTAAGTAAGATGATTTAGCTTGAAATGAATTCATACCATGTATACATGTGTACGAAATGCATGAGACAAATCAGATCAGAAATTCAAACCAGAAATGTCAAAGCGTTGTACCTTGGGATTCAACAGTCTGTGTTGACGATTATTTAAGATGCAGTGAACCATTTGTCCATCTCCCAACTGCACAAATATGTTATTGAATCTTTGAGACTATAGTCAAATCTAGACTATTTGACTATTTTTAAAACATATGATAAAAAATTGAAATTACAAAATTTAGTACATTTCTGTAAAAGTAATATCTAATTATATTTAAAATGTATGCACATTTATAAAATATTCATAAAATAATTGCAAAAAAATGTTTCAAAAGTTTAATAATACTTCACATTGGAACAATGTGCAAATACATGCTTTTCTACAGTATAATACATGTATATACATTATGTAGGCTACACGTTATTCAGTAATCATCAATCTAAAGAGTGACTGAAACATTTGAATCAATGCATAATGACTAGGAACACTACATCATTGGGTAAATGCTTTGCAAAACAAAATACACAATGACAGAAAACTTGTATATACACAGTATATAAAGTACCTCACACTGTTAGCATTGTAAAAAAAGTGCATCTTTAAAGAGGTTAAAATACATGAACAGTTTTGAACTGTGCATTTTTCAATGTGAATTTACCTTCATACTTATTATAAAGTAATACTTGACCCTTGTGTTTCACATTAACAGATGTGAACTAATATTCCCACTACCACTCATAGTTTCATGTATACAGTCTAAATCTTATTTATTTCTTTTTATTCAGTGACATTTTAAGGTCAATGAATTTAACATTCACACTCTTTTACATATTTACATGATTAATATACAGTAAAAAGAGGACAAGTTACTTTAGATAAACTGACTGCTCTTCTGTTCTTCATTTACACCTTGTTTCCCACCTGTATGATTAGAGTTGAATGAATGAGGATTAATGTACCCCAGACACATTTCTAATATCTTGATGGTGATGAATTCACAAGAGATTAGTTTCTTGTCCTCATTATGATGGGCAGGGTTCAGAGTGCAGAGGCTGGGATCCTATGAGCCGCCGAATAGTGAGTTTTACCTGCAGGTAATTTCAGTAGCGTTATTTATAGCTCTCTGAATGTAGTGAGGAAAAAAACATTCTTTTACTGTGAATCGTCATCTTACCTCATCCTTGCTTAGTCTTCTTACGTATGTCTGTATCTCTTCAACTGTGTCTATAAGCAGGTCATTGAAGGCCAGGATCTGGTCCCCCTTATGGAAGAGACACGAGTCCTGAATCTTCCGACAGTCAGAGACACTGGAGAGGACGAGGATGAATGCACAACAATGAGAAACATAACATAATATAATGTAAGTTGTTAATTTGTACTCATGTTAATGTTTTCTCTATCAGGATAGGGTACAGGTAAATAACTGTAATTAATTATCAATGAGAGTTGTACCATGGTTTGCCCTCTGCCTGAGTCAATATCAGACTGTTTTTCAGATAATTTTTTCTAACGCAGATGTCCTTCTTAACATGTGTGTGCGCTTCACTGCAGAATAGAAATATGCATTGATAAATTTCAAACAGATGCCACATTTTTCATGCTAAATATTGCTCTTTTATGCATAATACAAAAAACAAAGAGATGACGTCATTCAGGTGCATTCAGCAGAAAAGTGCACTTCTAGCTTTTTCAAAAGATGCATTCAAGTCAAAATTTACCGTTTATTTTCATTGTCCTCTTCCTGGTTGACTGCACCATTGCACACAGAGGACTCTTGACCATTAATGGAAGTGCTGAAAAAGACAACCAAAAAATAAGATGAACTATATATCCACAGAGGAACAGTGAATTGTTCAGAGATGATTTGCATCTGCCAAGATGTTAAAACCATGCCAAAAGTTTGCTTTAATCATTCATCCGTGACCAGAACTGTTCAGCAAGAATGGAAGTTTCAAAACAACAAAACACACTATTCAGCAACCCTAAGATAAGAGTTGTTTTGTAGTCTTTAAATAAACAAAGAATCAAATCTATCTGAGGCACGGAGGGAACTTACAATGTGTCAAAAGGCAACAGACGCAGAGTTTATCGTATCTCACACTACTGACACAATAGTGCATGAGGTACGTAACAGTGAATCAAGAATTCAAAATTACTTTTTCTGCGTGCATGTAGTGTCCGCCTCCTGTTGGTCTTCTTCCAAAGCTCTTTGCCTAATCAGAAAAGACCACAGAAAAATTAATTCATTAAAATGTATCTTAAAAATTTTTATTTTATTAACAGAAAGTATTTTACATTCTAGTAGGCCAGTTAAAAGTGCTCTCAAACACTTACAATGATGCCATGGACATGTATTCACTGTCCTCTGCAGATTCATCCTGCATCTCGTCCTCATCATCTTCATCCTCAATAACTGGAATCTGCCAGATAGAGGTTTGAGGTTTTTTTTAGCATATTTTTAGGAAGTTTAAGAGTATTCATGTCCACACTGTATATTGAAGAAACCGTGTATAAATGTGTAAAACCTTGAGCGCTACTGGTAGTAGAGGTTCGCTGAGCTTGCGAGGATAGTCATAATGGCTGTACAGTGACGGGTAAGTTAGCATTAATTCAGGTGCTGACCGTCTTTCATCAGGCTCATCCTCAACCTTTGGTTCTGAACTCTTTACAGGTTCAGATGCTGATCTAAATCTGTTGTCCTGTGAAAAAAGTAAAGCATGTGAGCATGTCTAAATGGCAATGCATGTAATAAGTTGTAGATAAATATACAATAATAATTGTCAACATGCAACATTTCTACACAAAACAAAAAATAGCTAAAATATATAAAGTAATAATAATATTAAAACTAAAAATTGTAGCAATTTTTATCACTGAATAATTGCAATATTTTCTTCTGTTATTCATTATTCAGGAAATGATAATATTAAAATCAGTAGGTGTGTCCGAACCTTTGACAGGTAGTTTATAAATGCATACAAGTGAAGAGAGAGATATTTTAATGTTTACCTGAAGGGCATATCGTGATTTCTGGGTCTTCATTACCTTGACTAAAGCATTGAGCCAACCATCCACATCATCACTGAAAACACCAGAAAACATTTAACACTACTGGAAAATGGCATCACTTGTTTAGGGTTAGGGTTAGGTAAAATGAAAATTAAAAGTTTAAACTAGAAGATTTCTAGAATTACATTTCCATGATATATAACTAACTTTAAAAGCAGAATGATTAAGCTACTGCTTAAAGACTCAAAAAGTGAAAATTGATGAAAAATGAAATCAATATTTTAATTGAATTGAATTGAATTATTTACAGCTCAGTGAATATTTTAAATTAATTTCTAAATAAATGTGATGAGATAAACACCAAAAGTTAATTTGATCTCATGTATCTCTTTATTTACTTCACATTTATTTTCTGTGTTGTCTATTTTGATATTTGAATATTATATGCTTTGGAAATATACTAAATGCTTAGTCATGCTGATAAAGCTCAATTTAAATTTGTATATTTACTACTATATGCTACTCTACTAACATACTGTATGCATTGCTTCAGAACTAATAGACATGGACTAAAAGCCACAAAACTTTTATTTTGATTTCATAGAGGCTTTAAATATTATAGTTTTTTTTTGTTTGTTTTTTTTGCCTGCATCATGCTGGCTTTAATGGAGCTATATTGTAATGGAAATGAGAAATATGGTCAAAATAATGGTGGCAAACCTGTTTTTTCCAATGAGGAAATAGTCTCTTGAGTGTTTTGGTGTGTTGTCTTCCACCTTCAAGAACAGCACAGAGGATGGAGAACATTTGAATTTTTTCTGGATCCAGTCCCACTCCTGATGTGCCTCGGGGCCAATAAACAGCAGGCTGATCCTTTAAAACAGAAGGACATTCTCATTATAGTGTGAATAATTTATATACAAAATAAATGTATTTATGACTTTAACAGACTTTTCCTTACTTGGAAAGGTCTATCTCTTTTCTTTCGTTTGCATAATATGTCAGCTGGTAGGTGTCCTCACCCGTCTTGGAGAGCACAAACAAACGACGCTTCCATGATTTCTGTGACAGATATACAACTGTTAAGTTTCACGAACAGAGGAACTGTCTTTGACAGACTGCAGATATTTTGATTTCAGGTTTAAATGCAAAATGAGACGTACAGTGCTTTTAGTCAGGGCTTGTTGAGCGGGGGACTTGATCAGGTATCCAGTGTACAATTCCTCCACCATCGCTGGTTCATTGTAAAATTTTGAAGTTGCTGCTGCAGAAACATAATTAAAACAACATTAAACACATTGATGCCACTTTTAAATTGTATTTCTTGATTATCCTATTTTTCTCAAGGGTTGTTTAGACTTACTTGGTTTCTTTTTGTTGTTGGACATCCTGATGTTGTTGCTTTGATTCTAAAATAGATGTGAAATGATATTTAAGTTGTTTTACTTCAAGCCACTGATATATCTGATAAACAGATGTAAACAACAGTGATTTATAAAAAAAGCAATGTCCGTATAAGACCAATTAAAATGCAATGGAAATGAACCCGCCACCATATTTTAAATATATAATAATATGTAATATAATAACATTGCTTGATGTCTTTAGGAATGATTTAAATGCAAATTCCAATTCTCAGAATATCAGTATTATTTCTTTACATGCTGTAAGCATCACAAAGCAGAATCATCATATCAGTAGCACTATTCTGTAATATTATTGCCTTACCTTGTGTCAACATAAAATTAGTGTCCTCTGATAAGTTATTCAGTTCTCACGACGTGTATGTTATGATAGCAGTTTAGGACGAAGCTAGAGGTCTTTTGTCTCTTTCAGAGTGTTATGCTGGCAACAGGAGGAGCTTCTGGTTATATGTGAGCTCAGGTGTAGGAATCCCTCCCCTTTGACTCTCTGACATTTGTTTGTGGAAATTACCAGTCAAACGTGTTCATGGCAATATGGTATTGTGAAAAACATTGTACTACAAAAAGAAATGTAACTTCTGAAGCACACACAGTAAGCTGCAACTGAAATATGTACACATATACACTCATTGTCTTATACTCAAGCTGGAACTTTGTCATTTATTTGGTTATAGTTATTTATGCAGTTAGAAGCACTTGGTTCTCCTTAGGAATGCAAGAGGTGATTTAATAAGTTACCGTGCCAAAAAAAAAAAAAAAAAACCTTCTCTGTGTGCTGCTGGGGATTGTAGGGGGAAATCTTGACTGATGGATTTCAGTAAGCACTCTAATGATACTGTAATTGTCTTTCCTCCACCCTTGATTTTTTCCCAAATGTAACATGCTCTTGGCAGGTTGAGTTGGCGTTGGGAGTAATTAGGTGGTTTCATCACTGATGGTATTTATTTGTGTATGGTATTTATTATCTCCAACAGTTAAGTAAATGTGTGGTAGTCTAAGTTAAAAAAGTATATAACAAACTAAATAAAATGGAATAACATTTTTAAGTATTTGAATGAATATTAACTAATGATCTAATATGCATTATAGGTCTATGTGAAATAATAAGATGATACTTTTGATATAAGTAAAACATAAAAAGAAATCTAGATTTTTATTGTGTCATTGAGGTGTTTTGAGCAGTGTGATAAACTCACTCTCTGCTAAAACTATTGATCCGTGTCAGTATACACAATGTATAGTAAGTGTGCGAATATTTTTCATTGTTGCACTTTACTTGTTCCTGGCCTAAAAATAAATGCAGACTTCAGACCTGGCACTGATTTATCTAATCTGTACTTTGTACAGCATGCACAGATACAGATCAATTCTGATTTTGAGGACAAATTGGAATAAATATTGGAAGCAAAGATTTGATAAGAAACCTTTATAATCAAAATGGTACATATACAAAATACAAAAAGAAAAGTAATGCACTTAATTTGTGTAATAAAAAAAAAAAGTCATTTTAGGATATGAAGATATATAAGATGTCGGTTAGTTCTGAAACTCTGTTAGAGAACACACACACTGAAGTCAATAAAACCAATACCAGAAATCTTTTATTAAAAGACAAAATAATGATATTGAAAGAACATATAGTTTTAATGTGTACATTAAAACAGGTCATACATTTACATTTTCTTTACTTTTCACATCAAAGCAGTTTATAAGAATATACATTTGTTTCAAAATGTTGTCATATGTATAATATGTAGTACATATTTACATATGCCACAAAATGTTCTGTATTATTCTGATTCTTTTTTTTTTTTAAATGAGCTGCCTTATTCTGAAATAATTATCTTGTGGTCATTTGCTTTAATATGTATATTTATTTTTGTTTATTTATTTATTTTGATTTATCAGTAAATTAATGCAGTTCATGAAATTTTTGCGGTTCATCTCATTGTCGCTTTCAAGTTTCAACTGAGTGGTCCAATGCAGGGTTATTTTGAAAACATTAATCGTTTTGCTTTGCTTTAGTGCTTAAGTCAGTGAAACAAAATGTATGATTAGCATATAAAGAATCCTGTTCAACTTTACATTTATTTGGAAATTAATTAAACGTATCACTTGGACTGTAAAAATAAAACAACAAAACAAATACATTCAGTCTTGTTTGCAGGCTGTTGGTCTGTTGTGAGAGTAGTAGCTGGAGTTGAGGATGAAGCCTGAGTTGTTATTCATTCTGACAGGTCATCTGTGTCGTAATTGTCATGATTTATTCTGTTGTTCGTTCAGTCTCCCATGAGTAAAAAGAGAGTGAAAATATTAGTAAAGTATGTTTGTGTGTAGCCTATAAGTTTGTACTTCCTCTTGTGTTGGTTGCATGTATCTACCTTAATACTCTTAAATTTTATCGGAGAAACATAGATGGGTTCATGGGTCACAGATGATGGCAGCTCATGTGTATCATGTTTTGTTTGACCCCACTCAATTTTCTGTCATTGGCACAATATTGATGATGATACTATTTTCTTGTCTTGTTACATTATTGCACAGATACAAATGAAATAACCAGACAACAAAGGGTTAACCAGTACAAAAACAACAAGCAATGTTTCTAAAATTAGCAAACCTGTTTTTTCTCTCTCTCCAGACAACAGGCAGATTGTTTTAGTCTGTTTGATATAATCAGTATGGGTTGCAAAAAAGTTGAATGGAGCAATTATAAGAGCTGATTATTGTTGTAAATCACAGTTAATTGGGACTAAACTGTCGATCTCCTCAGGTGAAAAAAAGAAGATTCTCAACAATAGTTGGGAAACTTTGGATTGGGCAATAAATAGAATACTAAAGACAGGAATCATTAAAGATCATAAATCCTGTAATACCAGTTGGCAACATAAACCAGACCTGTTTTTAGCAGCCCGTTCCATGTGCCAACATACCTGCTTATTGTCTTTTTTTAAAGAAATATTTTGTATACCATGCACACGTGTGTACAAAATGCATGAGACACAGTTTCAAGTCAGAAATGTCAAAACATTACCTTGGGATCCAACAGTCTGTGTGGACGATTGTTTAAGATGTCAAATAAAGCAGTGAACCATTTGTCCATCTCCCAACTGCACAAATATGTTATATTGCATCTTTCAGAGACTATTGAAATATTCTTAAATCATATCTTGACTTGATTTTCAACTTGAAATTACATTTCTGTAATTCATTTCTAATTTATTTTTATATGCATATTTATAAAATATTTCCACTCAATTTATACCATAAATCGAACAATAAATCACTGCTCTAAACAAAGCAAACACATTCAGGACAAACCTGTTTTCTCCTATAAGCAAGTAGTCTCTTTCTGGTACTGTAATAAACATTACGCACGAAGAAGAATCCATTTCCACATTGTATGCATCTCGGGGTACAAGAACATGTATGTGACCCTAAAGGGCAGACAGAAAAACTGATTATTTCTTCTGTAGTCTTACTGTGCAATACTTATTATAATGGAAAGTTTGTCAAGAGAAACTATGATGTTGAATAGATAAGATAGATTGCTGCTAAGGTAATGTGGGAGGATGCTAGACAGTTGACATATTTTTGGGGTTTAATGATATAATACAGGAAGTTCAATTAGTTATAATAAATACATATATAATAAATAGTGCAGAGTGCAAATATTGGACATACTTAGACAAGTCAATGTCTCCCAGTGGTTTGTTCTTCTATTCATTTTTGTAGTACTTAAGTTGGCATATGTTGTCTCTGTACTTAAGAAGAACAAAAAAAAACTAATTTTCCATGATTTCTGCAAAAAAAAGAAAGTATTTTATAGAAAGTATAGTAACCTGTTCTTCTCTTCCAGAGAAACATACCTGGGACTTGAACTGATTATCCGGGGGAGATTTGTAAAGGTATCCAGAACACATTTGTTCCTCGGCTCCATGTATGTAAAATGCATAGTTATTATCTGCAGAGATTAAAAAAATCGATTTAAAACAAAGCCACACGTCAGTTGTGGTGAGTCAAAGTCAAAGTTTATTTATAAAGCACTTTTTTAAAAAACAGCAAGTGTTTATCAAAGTGCTGTACACACATAAAAGAATAAAAATGTCAAAGATACAAAGAGTAATGGGATGCTGTCAGTGTGAGCCTGAGAACAGAATAAGCTGTGGTTACTTCAGCATATTCAGCATAATGATTTCAAGTGCCAAATGGTATAGTACAATTATACTGGGTGCACATAGTATGATATATTTTTGCAAATTAATGTTCATTTGTTTAAAATATTAGCAATCTTAAAAAATATACTTGTCTGTTAGCTGAACAATAGATAGTGTTGTGAACAGCACAAGCGAGAAAAAAACAGTTCCTCACATTGACAACCGACCTAAATGTAGCCTTGTTTTAAATATTTACTTAAATGGTATGTTAATAAATATATACTAAATGGTGACTTCAGATGTAATTTGCTATCATTGATGCTGTCATACATAATGTAAATCAGGCTGCACAATTTCATTCATTTTACCTTTCTGATGCAGCAATCAAAATTATACCAAAAAAAGCATTCTGTTTTAATTAAAAAAGTATGATTGTAATATTATTATTTGTCTGAAAAATATAGTTTCTACACCTGATATAGATGTTCCCTATCTGTAAGAACACAAAATGTGGTTAAAATGTATGAGGAAGTATACACCATAGGTGAAAACCCTTAGAAGTGATGTCACAACTGGAAGGCGGTGATTTGAGACATATGTACTCGACCAAGAAAAGCTTGCCAAGAAGTACTTGACAAGTTTAAACCCACTTTTTGTACTCACAAATGTGAGACTATATTATCTCTGTGATATAACATACACTATTGCCACAGATTGTATGTTGCCACAGACTTACAGCCTGACATTGAAGGTGAAGTCATTTCTGCCACCACTGAACTAAACTCATACCATCTTTTATTGGTTATAAAAACAGAAAGCCCCGCCCTGAACTCACGCCATTGGTTGAGCCCAAGTTGATGTGTGGAGCTAGTCGGGAATCTCAGACAAACAGCAATGTTTTGATAGAGCTGTCTACCTTATTTTTCCTGTAAGAGTGGGCACAGCCATTTTGGAATTTTATGGCTCTGGGCTCCTGTGTCATCCATTTCCAGCTATTTTTAGCTGTACAAAACAGCTCGTTTTGCTGCTTTATATTGCAAATTGGTGTGTCTTACCATATTATTTTAATGTATTATCTTAATTATGAACACACTGGTTTGTAGTGCAAACAGTATTTCCTTTTACTGCACGTTGTTATTCTTCTCGTTTTAAAAAATTACAAATGACATAGTTTGATTTGATTTACCGCTAAAAAGAAAAAAGAAAGAAATACCTCATCGAAAAGCTTTTTTTTTTTTTACATTTCCTCACAATTTACGTTCACATGCACACAGAAATCTGCATATTGCGAGAAAAGCTGCTTAGTACTGTTTACATGTTTTTGCCTTTGAAAATGCGAGACATATAGCAGATGGAAAAAAAGCAATGCAACATTAAAATATGCTTGTTTAAAATGTTCAAAACACACCATAGAGGCGTCCGCATTTGCACTTTTTGTAGATTATTTGTGGAGTGTTCTCCACTTTCCGCAAGTTTTCCTATACGATTGCGAACCGTTCGAAAACCTGTTCACACATGTAAAAAAAAAAATGGTAAAGTCATTGTAAGGTTTCAGCTTAATGACAGCATGACATGCATGTTATAATCAAGATGGCAGTCTATAATCAGTTTCACACACCTATGAACAGAAGCGTCAGTTTCATTTGCATTATTTATGCAAGAATGAAAACCAAATCTGCTACATTCCCCAAGTCGGCTTCAAAGAAACTAGGCGGTAACCTTCCACCTGCTTTGTGTTAAAACCCCTGTCCTAATTTCCAGCCATGTTTAAAATGCACTGTATCAATCAATGAGACATCACCGACTTGCGTCAGTTCCTATGCACGCCTGCTCATCAAAAGGCTTGAGGCTGAATAATTGTTGTTCAGTGGCACTGTGACAGGAAGCTGCCCATGATGTGTCGGAATGGTAGGGCTGTAGAAAGACAGGCAGCAGCTGCAGGTGGTTTGGCACAGGCCTCAATCCAAGCATTCCCACTCGCACGCCATTCATAGAATTTGTATCAGTCATTACAAGGGCTAACAGGGTCATGGCTAAAGCCTATAATTGGTGCTACCTGCTCCACAAGTGTTTCTGAACTATTTGGAATTCGTCCCAGTTGCGGCACATGCAGACAGGTCTGTAGATGAAAACCCTGTCAAGTTTTTCCTCAACTGTAAAACTGGTCACCTTGATTTAAACATCCAAATATTAGGTGTTGCGACACAAAGCTTTTAAAAGTCTTCCATGTGAGAGTGTGATATAAATAGAGGCTTTCTTTGGCTATAAGTGCTGCTTCCTCTCTCTTTTTGGGCACAATGTACTCAGACAATAGCAGGCCCTGTACAGCTCCTTCAGTCCTTCAGCCAGATTTACGGACCCTAGTTGTACAACTCGAATACTTCCCAGGGCACAGGAACAACAGATGGACCGTCACCCCTCCTCCATCCGTGGCATCTTAACCGTACAGTATAAAGCTCAAAGTTTGGGGCTTAGGCTAGTCATTTGCTAGTGGAGAATAAGACTGGAAGAACAAGAGAAGAAAACCAAAGCAATCAAATTAAGTGAAGAACTGGTACTAGAGTTGAGTCAATGATGAAGTCACAAACTCAGGTAGCAATTCAATTAATTTCTGTTTGTTATAATGGACATTTGCGACAGATAAAGGTATTTTTGACTTGATTTTGATCTTTGAAATATCGCATTCAAGGACACCCCAACAAAACATCAGGAGCACCTGAAGAGACAAAGAGACATTCTGGCTTTCCGAATGAAGAAGCTGTCATCGAAACAATCTGACTTCAATGTAAGTTGGTGAAACTCGCATTAATGTCTGAAAGTACAATAAATGCATTGCTTAAAATATGGCAGATGACCCTGATGTATCTGATTAAGTATGCTTTATTATTCCACAGAGCAAGGCTGCAGCTCAAAAAGAGAAGATTAAGAAAAAATATGATGACATGAAGAGGGTTTTGGATGAGGATCTGAGAATTACACTGAGCCAGTTGGATATTGAGACAGAGGCCATGGAGAGAACTGTTGAGGACAGTATTGAGAAGTGCTACCACCTCACGCGAGAAATCGATCAGCAGCTCACTGAACTGTCTGCACAGATGGAGAAAGATCAACATCAGGTTCAAGAGAAGGTGCATTTTTAGACCAGAACAGTGTCCTGTAGTAGTTTTCAGATGGTAATACTGTATAGCTGAGGTAGTAATAGAATGCTTGAAGGTTTGAACCATTTTGTCTTCATGAGCACCAAACCCCAAGTTGCTTAATTTTTTTAAAAGAAATTAATACTTTTATTTACTTTTATTTCTATTTCAAATAAATGCTGCTCATTTGGACTTTGTATTCATCAACAAATTCTAAAAAAGAAATGTAAACATGGTTTGCACAAAAATATTAAGCAGCGCGCCCATTTTCAACATTGACAATAACTAGAGCTCATAATTGTGAACTAATTCAATCACTTCCTAATTATTAACATTTTTTAATTAATTATTTTTATTATTATTTTATGTTTTTGTTTGAAATAAACAGAGACCATCCATCCGTTGGTAAGAGTAGTAGTCACAATTTCAACCTGTAGCCACAAAGTTTCCACAAAGAACCCAATTGTTCACTTTTAAGATGTTACTGTTGTGATTAGTAATTAATTGGTTATTCTTTATTAATTGGTCATAGTTCGCAAGTAGTTCTCAATGAGGATATATTTTTTTAGTAATTATCAAATATCTAATAAGGAACTACCTTTGTCCTAAATTTGCTACTAGTAATTACTCACAAGTAAATTAATAAGTTATTTAACATATTTTATATCTGACATAGTGTACAGTCATACATTTGTGTGAAGCACTAGTGATATTTTTCCATTAGGTCTTTTGGAGTGGGATACATTGATCCCCTCAATCTTGCTTCTCTATCAGTTAATAGTATTAAGTTAAGTGTTAATGTAGTACTACCTATTACTTCCTGCATAGTTACTTGTTAACAACGACCATTATTCTAAAGTGTTACCGAAATATTAATTGAGCAGCAAATCAGCATATTTTTTTCTGAAGGATCATGTGTATTTTTGATCAAATAAATGCAGCCTTGGTGAGCATAGAGAGACCCCAAACTTTTGGACGGCAGTGTGTACTGTATATAATTTTCAGATGTAGTTCGTGTGGTTTGATAAAATATTAAGTATGATATTGAATAGATACTTAAATAATTTGCTTTTGTATTGTCATTGTATTGAAGCAATGGATGAACTGATCCCCCCCCCCCCACAAAACTATGAATATTTTTTCATAATGTTACAAAGCAGAAAGCAGAATAACATAATAAAATTTTATTTTTAAAAATGTTTTTTATAAAAACATACATTTTTATAAAAATGTAAAAAAAAAAAAAAAAGTTAAATATATTTATTCTCTTAAGCATGTTAACTACAGTATATTAGCCTTGAAAATAATTTTGAAAAATAATTTCTTTCAATTTTTTTGTATACCTCAGTTTGAAAATCCCTTGCATAGAAAAATTAACGCAGCTGCACAATTTTATGAAATTGTATTTGCAGTGTGGAAATGTTCTACAAATAGCTCACTTTTTCACCCGTGATTTCTCCATTTCTTTTACTTACAGATGTCGGAGATGGAGGAAAGGTAAGTAGTGTTGCAGTTTTGGGAATTTGGTTTCTGGTCCATGACGGAAATGTATGATATGAGCAGAAATTTGAAGTATGAAACACTTCATTTCTGGAACATTTTACCCTGTATTCTCATTTAAGTGGTTAATGTGTTATGACAACGCATGTTTTCATTTGTGCGATCTGAAGTTTCCGCACAACAGTCCTTCCTGCTTGTGTGGCATTAGTATTTTTTTTTCACATACTGTATTCTTCCTTGTTTATAGGATAATAGAGACTCTGAAGAAGACGGATCCAGAGTTAATACAGATGGATGAGTTTAAGAATGAACAGCTGCTGGGCTTAACCATCAACCTGCTGCTGTTCATACGCTCTCAGGTTCCTGTCACCAAGAAACTCTTCCAAAGCTGTGAGGGTCTACACATTTTTTACATGAAAATTACTCTTATCGCTTTTAGTATGTACAGCCTACACATGTTCCTAAATCCCTGCAATGTTTCCTAACACATGCTATCTTTTCCTCATATCTCTCACAAGGAATTTGTTCCTAAATATAGTTTCTAATTTTACGATGCCTTTGGCACTTTCCATTTCTCAGACGCCCAAGAAGTTGTTCTGGATCCTGACTCTGCTCACCCAAAGCTTATTATTTCCCCTGAGGGCGACTCAGTCACTTACACCGATACCTGGCAGGACGTTTCTGAAAACCCCTCTCGATTTGACACCACCCTGAATGTAATTAGCAGGAAGGGCTTCACGGATGTACGCAACTACTGGGAGGTGCAGGTTACTGGTAAGACATACTGGGAACTAGGGCTCACATACCCCAATATCCCTAGGAAGGGTCGAGAGGAGGACTGCTGGTTGGGTCGGGGCCCGACGTCCTGGTGCATTGAATATTTCAATGGCAACTACTCGGCCTGGCACAATGGCGTTTCCCATGAGCTCCCCCATGTAAGTGGGAGAACTTTTCAGTGCATTGGCATCTTCTCCAGCTCAGAAGGAGGTTTGGTTTGTTTCTTGGGGGCTGACACCATGACTCCCATGTACAGTTTTTGTACAGGAACCTTCACGGACTCACTCTACCAGGCTGTCTGTCCTGGTCACGACAACCAGGAGACCAACAGGAAACCACTGCTTATTTGCGATGCTTCGAAATCCGCCCCATTCTTGTAATGGAAACCGATGAGGGTGGGGTCTAATTCATTTATTCAGTAAGGATGCATTAAATTGATCAAAAGTGACAGTAAAGATATTCATAATGTTACACAAGATTTTTCTTGTGTAAAAAAAGAATGCTGTTTTTTAACATTCTGTTCAAAAGTCCTGAATAAAAGGTCATAAAAAAAACTTTCATAAAAAAAACTGTTTTCAACATTGATAATAGTAAGAAATGTTCCTTCAGCATCAAATCAGCATATTACAATGATTTCTGAAGGATTTACTGATAACTGCTGAAAGCTTTGCCATCATAGGGATAAATTACAAATAAAAAGGTTATAAAATTGTAATTTCAAAAACATTTAAAAATCTTAACGAACCTAAACTTCTGAACAGTAGTGTGTAAATACTTTGAAATATTAATGAAAGAAGGCAGATTTCAATAAAGTGTTTTAATACAATAAAATAAGGCTTACAAAGGCATTCATTTGAATTAAAGTCATTTGAACAAAAATCAGCCCCACTTTATACAATGTAATGTTGACACAATGTAAACAAATTTTTCAGGGCATTTGTGCAAAAAAAAAACTATTTCTATTTAACATTCCTATATTCACAGTAAAGCATTTAAATTTAAAAAACAATGTAATATAAAACTAAAAATAAAAATGTTCCATTTTAAAAGTGGAGCTAGCACTTCCTACAGTATAGTTGGAGCACTTCACTATAATAATCCATGCATGAAGAAAAGAGGGCCTTTAATTTGTGGTGGTCAGATGGTGCACAGGCTGGCAGATTCAGTGTGTGATCTGGATGAACAATGAGAATGAAAAATACAGAAAGAACCGAAAGAAAAGGAAAAACTGTTGGACGAAACCAAAGACAACAAGCTCTGAAAGAACCTTCCATCATGTTTGAAACAGCACATTAGGTCAGATGGGTGATAAATGGTTAAAATGGTCACCAGTAAAACAATAGCTGCCTCTGTAGATTACAGACAGATTCAGTACAAAACATCAGTAAACACTACATGAAGCTACAGTGTGCTCAAAATACCCAGGATGAATGCTGATCTGATTTTAGTTTTTCAGTGAACGCAAACTAACCAGCGACCAGCATGAATGAAAAGCTTTTAAAACCGTGCAGCTGTCAGCATTACTTCACTATTTGCCACTCCATTTCCATTCATGCCCTTTCTTTGACCTCCTCTGAAGAGCGTTCTGGAAAAACCAAACCAAACCAAACTAAAATGCTACAGATGGCCATTTATATGCTTAGAATTTATGCTTGAGTTGCTAGTACTATAAAAACAGAACAATAGCAAAGGTTTTGTGTGGTATTGGATGTCTTTTTTCAAGCGCTATTTTTAAATTTTTTTTCAAATATTTTTTATTAGGATCAATAAAGGGTTTTATCTAGTAAAGTAAAAGTGGCAGAGAACTTTCAAAGTTGGCAAAGCAACATGGATATTTGACACTGCCAGTGGACAAAGTGACATCACTATTCCCTGGAATACTCTGAAAAAGAACATTCACTGAAAAAGTAGTGGATCTGAACAGGAAGTAGCACAAAGGAAGACCATTTCGGTGTCCATATGCCCTTCGTAAGATAAAAAAATTGCGTTCGCACACAAACTTCCAGCTGGGATCAACCCTGAATGTTGTGACCGCTTGGTCGAGTGAAGTCAGTCGTTCAGTCAGTCAGTGGTCAGTCTTTGTACACCTGATGTGTCTTTCCTGCCTGCCATCCTGAAATGTGCACTGCTCACATTTATGTCAAAATATTTTGCTCAAGTATTAGACTGAGGTTTCCCTCCTTATGGTGGATCAATGACAAAAAAGGTTAACAATTTGGTTAATATTTACTGTTAAAAGATAACAAATTAAAAGTGTGCTACTATAAAGTCCTTGGCAAGAAAATGTGCGTGCTGTGAAAAGGCAGACGGAGCACAGCATGTGAAGATGGTCTGCTCAGATCAGTTGAAGTAGAGCTCTTTAGTCAACATGGACACCACACAAGGTATCTGTTTCTTCTCGCTAAAACGGGGGTCCTCTGACCAGGACTCGAAGTTGGTGGCCACCATGTAGTTGACTCGAGTGAGGATCTGCATGATCTCAAGTTGCTTGCCAAACTCATTAAGAACGTTACAGAGGGCCTGGACAAACCAGGAGCCTCGGCCCGGATTCCTCCAGGAGTAATAACCTGTGAGAACAAATGTGTAAGAATGTTACATTACTGTACAACTGTGTGTCACATGATGTCACAATACTTTAACTCAGGGCTGCATATCTAAACAGGTTTTCTGATTCACAACCTCTTGATTTGATTAAAATTGATTCAAATCTGATTCATCTGGGTATTTCAGTTTTAATGTCCATTTTGCTTGCATTTTGCTTTCACCTAGTGAAACTGTTAACTTGGTACTGTACATTACAACAATATTAATTGAAAAAATTAACAATAGGGCCCAAACTATGCAGTTCAATTGCTAACTGACAGATACAATAATCAATATAACAACACAAAAACTGTTAAGTGGATACCACATGAAAAAAGGTACATTGGATTTCTTGTAAAACTGTTATTATAGCATTGTATATAATTATTACAAAAAAAGTAGCACAAAGGAAGATTGTTGTGTAAGATTTTATTCAGTGAGACATTTTACTGTCGGAAAATCAGTTGTGCTGCTTAAACTTTTGTGGATACTGTGAGGTTTCTTTTATGGAGAGAAGTTTTTAAAAGAACAGCATTTATTTCAAATAGGAATTGTGAGATATAAATTAGAAATTTGCACAAAAAAGTCTGAACTGTGGGATGAAAAAAGGGCAATTATCTTTTGATTGTTTTAAGCCTTCTACACACTGCACGATTTTCGTCTGTCCCTGACGAAAGATTGGCATCGTGAAACAATCGTGGCGATTTCTGTGATCGTGGTTCCTCAACAGTGGTCCTATGTCGTACAGTGAGAGAGGTTCAAAGACGGCCGTTGTCATGGTCTTGTGACCAAAGATAGCCTGTGATAATTTTCTGACAGTGTCAGAAATTTAGCATGATCATCGCACAGTGTGTTTGATGCTACAACCTATGTTTACTGACCAGCCAATAAAAATGCAACATGAAATGCCATGTTAATCAACGTGACATGGCGCTAAAACTTAAAACTGTTTACCTCAATCTCTTTTAACTTCCTCTTTCGCAGATCCTCTTTTTTTCAGCAAACATAATAAGTACAACTGGCAAACTGCTTCGTCATGCTCTTTTTGTTTATCACTAGCGCATGCTAATAACGTTTTATTCTTCAATAGTGACTTGCGCCGTAGCCTACGAGTCACTAGGTGTCATCATCATACAGTCTGCATACATGTCGTACCCAAGTTTATTAGATCCATGTCATGCAGTGTGATTTGTAATGATCTTATAGGATTGCTAAAATCGTGCAGTGTGCAGAAGGCTTTATCCCATGCTGGGGGAAAAAAACTGAACTGTGAGATACAGTATAAACTCAGAATTCAGAGGAAAAGACAGAATTGTGAAATGTAATCTCAGAATTCTCAGAATTGTAAGATATAAACTCGCAGAGATAAGAGAAAAAAGAAAAGTCTGTGGTGAAAATAAGCTTCCATACTTTACTGTTTGTATATAATTTACTGCTTTACATACTTTTACTTAACATACTTTACTGTCTTATTGAATAGATGTATTAATTTCTGTAAAAAAAAACAAAAGCTTACTGACCCTAAACTTTTGAACAGTAATGTATAAGTAAAATATACATTGAGTTTGTGATTCTTTTTAAATTAATCATAAAAGTCATCTCTTCATGAATGAGACTAGACTGGTCAAGCTATATGTTTTTGACTCACTTAAAAAACTTGTTAAAAAGAACTTGAGTCATGAATTTGACTATAAGGAATGCTGTATGCTTATTGCATGCAGCTCTAGAGGACAACTCAAAAAAAAAATAAAAAGATGTGTTTTACGTGGGACTCTTTGAGATTAAATTTCCTGCATTCCACTTTCTGTAAGTAAGAGTAAGAAAATACCTGGCACAGTTGAATAAGCAAACAGGAAGTCTGCCTCTACCGGAATCTTGTGTCTTGGATTGGCATCTGTCGTGTCATTGGGCGGTCCTGAGTCTGTTTGTACACCATCATCAAACTCTGAACCCCGACAAGCCTGCCAGTAAAAACACACGTCCATGTCAATATCCACTTAAAATGCACTTCAAAAAAGGTAGGGCAACTCCGGGTGTGGTGCGACAGAAATAGCATTAAAACAATAGACACCGTTGTATGTAGGTGCTCCATTTTCTCCTCCATCACTTCTTCCTCATCCTCCTCTCTCCTCCCCAAATCCTCCTGTGGCCCTGCTCCTCTTACCTGGATGAAAAAGAGCTTGGGCTTGCCCACGAGGCTCTTGCACATGTCTCCTTTGAAGAACGAGGTCATGCTCTTGATGGGCATTGCTCCGTCCGTGCCGTAAATCATGCCCTCCTCGCCGTGGCTCAGCAAGATGCAGGCGAAGCAGGAGCTGTCGCTGTGGTCCTCTTCTGAGACTGAAACACGTACAGACAAAATATGTGAGAGAAAATATGTGAGAGAAGAAAAAGAAAAGTTTTTTCACACTTCCAATTTTAGTTATCTTAGTTGTGGATAAAAACTGGGTTTGCAAACACTTTACACTTTTAATAACACGCAAGTAATTTAGGCCACTAACAGTAGAGGGCAGCAGAGAGACTTAAATAATATAAATGTGACGTTTGAAAAAAACAAGTCAGCACAACTAAAAAACATAATTACACAAATCTACAAAAAATCTTGTTCTAAGATGAACTACTTAATATCTAAGACCAAAAAAAAAAAGAATTAAAAAAGGCTATATATTGCAACAAGCTAAGTGAAAAAAGAATTCCAAGATTATACTGAACATTTAATTCAATATTGAAAAGCATAGCTAAAAACATTTTATTGGTGCCATTAAAATTATAATATTAGCCAATATTTGTGTATTTTCATGCTAATAATGTATGCTTGTGATGCAGTTAGCTGAGCAACACACTTAATGCCTTATACAAGTCGAGTCTTAAATAGACTGAAAGCGGTTATATTGCGTTAAAAAGTAGATGCCTATATAGTCAGTGGACAGCTAGGTACTGTAGTTCACTTGTTTTTAGAACAGAACAACATTCAAAACAACATGTTATGATGCAATCTTCCAGAAATCAGGTAGCCTAACCACATTCCACAAAAGTTCCATGACACGCTTTTAGATTTTGACTTTCTTTCTGGTTCTTACTGATATATGACACTCGCATGTTTTCATTTCATATGTTTCATAAAATTTCCCAGCAGAGTTATGTAAGCCTAATTTAAAAACCCGGATGTGGCATTTTGATGATCTGGGGTACAGATACATATTTTGTCCACTCACCTTCTTTAAGTAGCCGCTCCATGTTCCTGCAGGTCTGGTCATCGTAGATGAAAACTTCAAAGCCCA
Source organism: Sinocyclocheilus rhinocerous (assembly GCF_001515625.1). Lineage (NCBI taxonomy): Eukaryota > Metazoa > Chordata > Actinopteri > Cypriniformes > Cyprinidae > Sinocyclocheilus > Sinocyclocheilus rhinocerous. The sequence continues at coordinate 3,713,286 of NW_015642053.1, read as the reverse complement.
AGTTTTTAAAGCACTTGGACAGCTCTTCAGCATCGCGATCTGTGCCATTGCGTACATTCATCCCTTAAACACAGATCACAAAGTAAGCAGACAGAGCATCAACCTAGTAACTTCAAATGACTCAACATTCAAGTTCTATTTTTCATCAAACTTTTAACAGCAGTCACATTAGTGTCTATCCATAGTGACTATGGTGAATATAAGCCACAGATATACAGGTTTAATTTTGTTCTAAATATCTTTTTTGACCCTTCACTTTGGAATACTAATGCATTTTTATACGTTTTGTTGTTGTTTTTTACTATTACATCATTATATAGATGAGTAAATCTGATTTATCCCACATACAGATCACAATTTACACAAATTATTAGTCATTAAAACAATGTTTTCATTAAAAACGTTTATATCAATGTAAATGACAGAAATATGGATATTCTTTTTTAACTATTTACCAATAATGAATTAGATCAAAACTATTAGGTAGAAGCTTATAAAAACAGTTGGGTCTATAATATATAACAAAACATTGTTTAATAATACTATTATTAATATTATTGCCCTAATAAACTACAAATAACAATAAATACAACTGTTTTTACTGGGTGTGCTAAATCAGTATTGATTGGTCAACATAGCATAACATGGAGATGAAGACTCACCTGTCTTTTCATCAAAGTTCTTGTTGTTGATGATGATGCACTTGCCAACGCACTGGTGGCTCATCTTATACTGGAATGTTGGTGAAACAATCCTGTAATGGCTTTCAGAAGATTGCTCTTTTTCCTGCAACTTGCCATCCTTCTTCTTACTGAGAGACAGAGACAGACAGTCAACCAATCTATTACAAACCTTCATCCATCATGTACATCACCTAATATATATTTATAAGAACATAGTGTGTTCTAAGAGACAAAATAATAAATAAGCTCTTCTGTAAATTGAAGAACAATCAAACCTCAAAGAAAATACAACCCATGCCAGTCAGAGAATCGGAAAATAGTAGCTAACCGGGATATCTGGTGTCATGAAGACAATTAAATCCCCTTATTGATCATAATATTATTTGCTCTAAAACTTCACGGTGTCCCAAACATAATATTCCACATGCCTGAGGGAAAATTCTCACAGATGTCTCATATCCCCATTGTGAAATAATCTGTCCAGATTAGTAGGCCACAGTGGCCACTGGATGTACAATATGTGTCAGTATTCCAGAAGAGCCTAGTCATCACGTTACCTAACCACAACAATGGGTTCTTGCCTATACACTCTCTCTCACACACATGAACAGTGGAGCGAATCACAGGTGTCCCATGTGATGAGGGGCAGCAACCCCCCCAACTCCCCCCTACTACCTCCTATCCCATCCGAGCGCTCTCCTACCTGGGCTCTTCTTTAAATGCTACGCCACTCTGCATTGAAACATGTTGCTCTTCCCTCTAGATCTGCTGAATCTTTCCCAGATTTTAGGCTCTTTTGGGTGGATTTTTTCCTTGTGGTTTGGTGTTGTGTGATGTGTGCTAGGATCCCGGCATGCTCTATACTCTATAAAGAGTGGAGTGGTGGCTCCGCTGGGCTGGGGCGGCGCACGCTACCTGAGTCAGCACACACGCCATCCCCCAGAGCTTTCCAAAGGCCTATTCAAACCCCTCAACCAGGGTCACGCAGGACAAGAGCACACCTCTACTGACAAACACACTATCACACTACATATTAGGCCTGTTGCAGACCACGCACACTCAAAAGTTCCAAATAAAATCTTAACATAATCTTAACATAACTTATTTTTTTAATTGCAGAGAAACTAGTATAATTCTAAATATGCAGTTGGATTCATACTGAAGAGATATGAAGAGATATATATTCTGGACATCTCAAAACACATTCAAGCACATTCAAATATCCTACATGTGATGCAAGCGTTACAGCTTGTTGGCCTTGTCATTTACAAAGAGGACTGTGGCGCCACCTAGTGTATGACATGGCTTTTAACATCTGAAGCTGTACTTGCAACTACTACTGTAAATTATAAATAATTAACTAAACAACTACTAAATAATTCACTGAATTACTGTCACAAAAGAGAAAAAATAAACAGTTTTTCCCCCTCACCTGAATGACAGGTTAGGTCAATAGTTAGGATAGATGAAATAAGTTAGAAATAGTCTCACCTGCCAAAAAGCACAAATCTCCCTTTGCGGTCAGGTTTTGCATCTACTGTGTCTCCTTCTTCATAGTTCTCTTGGTCCTCCATCGTCTCTTCACTCTCAGTGGTGAGGGTTTCTTTATCCATTCTGGAGCAAGAATTAACGCTGTTACTGTTCAGTAAGGCCAACAAAGCCGAGTAACCATACTGGAAATTCTTGACAGGGTGAGATAAAATCTGCTTTCTAAGTTATAATTATCTTGACATGTTACCCCATCCTCTCCTTACTGACATTGACTATTGTCATGTAGTTTCTGCCAAAACACAAGCTGTGGTTACTTAGTGTCTCTTACTGGCATCAAAATAAGGAATTCAAATGAAAGAAAAGTTCTTAAACTGTTTGTAGGAAAACCCATATTAGTAGGCTACACTGTGATTTTACAGTAGTGAAAATAACTGTGTAGGTGGATTAGTGTAATGTGGGACACTGACTAATGTGGGACACCTAAGCTTCAGTGGGTTTATCTCTTCTTTTACAACATTAAAGTGAACATGATTGGTGTTGAATTCAAGCAGGGGTGTCAAGTTATTGAAATCACTCGACTTTCTGGAATTATGTCAGAAATGTGACCATGAAAATCATCAAACAGGAAGCACCTCTTCTAAAGTTCACTCAAAGGTCAGTGGCATAGGATTAGACAATTGCTCTAAAACTTCACGGTGTCCCAAACATAATATTCCACATGCCTGAGGGAAAATTCTCACAGACGTCTCATATCCCCATTGTGAAATAATCTGTCCAGATTAGTAGGCCACAGTGGCCACTGGATGTACAATATGTGTCAGTATTCCAGAAGAGCCTAGTCATCACGTTACCTAACCACAACAATGGGTTCTTGCCTATACACTCTCTCTCACACACATGAACAGTGGAGCGAATCACAGGTGTCCCATGTGATGAGGGGCAGCAACCCCCCCAACTCCCCCCTACTACCTCCTATCCCATCCGAGCGCTCTCCTACCTGGGCTCTTCTTTAAATGCTACGCCACTCTGCATTGAAACATGTTGCTCTTCCCTCTAGATCTGCTGAATCTTTCCCAGATTTTAGGCTCTTTTGGGTGGATTTTTTCCTTGTGGTTTGGTGTTGTGTGATGTGTGCTAGGATCCCGGCATGCTCTATACTCTATAAAGAGTGGAGTGGTGGCTCCGCTGGGCTGGGGCGGCGCACGCTACCTGAGTCAGCACACACGCCATCCCCCAGAGCTTTCCAAAGGCCTATTCAAACCCCTCAACCAGGGTCACGCAGGACAAGAGCACACCTCTACTGACAAACACACTATCACACTACATATTAGGCCTGTTGCAGACCACGCACACTCAAAAGTTCCAAATAAAATCTTAACATAATCTTAACATAACTTATTTTTTTAATTGCAGAGAAACTAGTATAATTCTAAATATGCAGTTGGATTCATACTGAAGAGATATGAAGAGATATATATTCTGGACATCTCAAAACACATTCAAGCACATTCAAATATCCTACATGTGATGCAAGCGTTACAGCTTGTTGGCCTTGTCATTTACAAAGAGGACTGTGGCGCCACCTAGTGTATGACATGGCTTTTAACATCTGAAGCTGTACTTGCAACTACTACTGTAAATTATAAATAATTAACTAAACAACTACTAAATAATTCACTGAATTACTGTCACAAAAGAGAAAAAATAAACAGTTTTTCCCCCTCACCTGAATGACAGGTTAGGTCAATAGTTAGGATAGATGAAATAAGTTAGAAATAGTCTCACCTGCCAAAAAGCACAAATCTCCCTTTGCGGTCAGGTTTTGCATCTACTGTGTCTCCTTCTTCATAGTTCTCTTGGTCCTCCATCGTCTCTTCACTCTCAGTGGTGAGGGTTTCTTTATCCATTCTGGAGCAAGAATTAACGCTGTTACTGTTCAGTAAGGCCAACAAAGCCGAGTAACCATACTGGAAATTCTTGACAGGGTGAGATAAAATCTGCTTTCTAAGTTATAATTATCTTGACATGTTACCCCATCCTCTCCTTACTGACATTGACTATTGTCATGTAGTTTCTGCCAAAACACAAGCTGTGGTTACTTAGTGTCTCTTACTGGCATCAAAATAAGGAATTCAAATGAAAGAAAAGTTCTTAAACTGTTTGTAGGAAAACCCATATTAGTAGGCTACACTGTGATTTTACAGTAGTGAAAATAACTGTGTAGGTGGATTAGTGTAATGTGGGACACTGACTAATGTGGGACACCTAAGCTTCAGTGGGTTTATCTCTTCTTTTACAACATTAAAGTGAACATGATTGGTGTTGAATTCAAGCAGGGGTGTCAAGTTATTGAAATCACTCGACTTTCTGGAATTATGTCAGAAATGTGACCATGAAAATCATCAAACAGGAAGCACCTCTTCTAAAGTTCACTCAAAGGTCAGTGGCATAGGATTAGACAAAATTAATGTTAAGGGTATAAATCTGTTATAAATAAAACAATGTTCTAAATTGTTATCAAATTATATTTGTACAACAAATTTTGCAATAATATTGTTAAAATGTGTTAAGAATATTTTCTATTTGATGCAATTTTTGTCGTCCCACTTTAGAAAAGGATGTTTCAGAAGTGGGACAGCACATTTTGACTAATGTGGGACAGTCAAATATTCTATGTTATTCAATTGATAAAATGTGCATTAAGAAAGTTAAATGCCATACATGTAATTTTGTTAATTTTTGGGCTTATAATGCAGCAATATTATTTGTTTTAAGATTCAGATTAAACATTTTGAGACTAAGACGATAAGATCTTGGACCATGATAAGGCCATGATTTCTCATTTCTGTTATGGAGTGTTTTACCATTACAATTTGCTTAACACATGCTTTTGAAAATACATGTTCCATATTCTTACCATGTGCAGAGTATAGAAGTTTAATAACAGTTTTAAAGGCATTCCATGTTCCAAAGTTTGAATATTTTATGAAATTATTTTGCTATCTTTATTAAGTCCAATTTTATATTTTTGACTTCATTACATGGTTATTATTATTGTTTCTGCTAGAAATCTGATGTTTTTAAAATAAATTCCTTTAAATAGTATAAGATGTCTGTGTTATATAGTTGTATTTAACATTCCACATATGAACATAGATACTAGGTTTTTAGACAAACTGATGCAGACAGCAAACATACCGTAGGCCTACTAAACTAATTCAGCAAACATGGGTATGCACATTTAACCAGGAGTGTTAAATGTGAAGTTTGCTTTGTAAAAATTAAACTATTTCTAACACAAAATATAGTGTCCCAGATTTGAGCACGCACTGTCCCACATTAGAAAATCCACAAATTCTTAAACGATTTGGCACAAGGAGCACTAAAATGTGTGCCATTTCCCCTTTAAGTACAATATCTGGAAAAAAAAAAGTCTTCTGATTTAGTTAGGAAACATCTTGGGGATTTCAAAATGGTTTAAAGGGGTCATATGATGCTTTTTTAAAGATCATTATTTTGTGTATTTGGTGTAACAGAATATGTTGACATGCTTTAATGTTCAAAAAACACATAATTTTTCAAATACTGTACATTATTGTAGGTCCTCTATGCCCCGCCTCTCTCAAACGCTTCGTTTTCTACAAAGCCCCCTCCTTTGACAAGCGCAGTCCGCTCTGATTGGCCAGCTGACCCAGTGCACTGTGATTGGCCGAACACCGCAAGCAATCGTCGGAAATGTAACGCCCCTTACCATAAACGCGAGCTTCATCTTTCAAAATAAACGTAAAGACAGTAAATAATGTCATTAGTTTTACCATCAGTTCAAGCCCGAAAGGACAACAGAGTCGCGTGACAGACACAGTGAGGAAGCTGGTATGTGTTTGCAGTACACAAGCCACGGTTAAGACAGCTGAAATCTGTCTTTCGCACTGACATGGCTGCATCAACACTACTGCTGTTCCTGAAACCACGCCTTCTTTCTTTGCGTGAACATTTGGGCGGCGTTATGCAAATCTTCCCA
>NW_015642053.1:3662142-3704767 GCF_001515625.1 Sinocyclocheilus rhinocerous | reverse complement strand
AGATATGTGGAGGCGTTTTAGAACGAGCCGTTTTAGGGGGGCGTGGCAGAGTCTTAACTTTGATAAAGAATATCTCTTTGGTTTTAAGACTTTAGTCTTTGCAACTTCAGGGATCTTATCTATGCACAATCAGCTTGTAACACTCCAAAGAGAAAGGAAAACTTGAAATCGTATCATATGACCCCGATTTTGATTTATTGTTTTGGCTTCATATGGAAATATAATACACAATTCAAAATTGCAAAAAGTGTCCCACATTACACTAATCCACCCTACCTGTGTTTCCGAGGCAAATTTCTTTAAAGTGTCACCCTTTCCACTTTCACATTAAAACAGCAGACTGTTATTACTCATATCTGCGTAAATTACCTCCGTAAACTAACTTCTACTTTCACTTTTTGATGTTGTCTCAACTGGGTGTTTATTTAATTACTTTGTTTTCTTATGGCTTGGGGAGAAATAAAATCTCTGTATTTATGTAGAAAAGCTGTTAGAACTGATTAAGAAAAGCTACAGTTTATGACATGACGTGTACAGCAGGAAGAAAGAGAGATTGACCGCTTACCCCAGTTGCCTAAAGACAACTTGTCAATGGTAACATTAAATACACAATTACATTAGCAATTATTGATGCTAGTATATTTTAAGTTATTTACATATAGCATGCAGTGTGTTCTACAGCTGAAGTGTTTTTGGAGGAAGTGTAAAGGTCCCCCTTAAACTTTCCGAGGGCAACTTCCCTTCCCTTAAAATTAACCATGGTTTTACTACAAATAAAACCAAAAACATGGTTTCAATAGTTAAACCATGGTAACCACAGATTAACCATGGTTTTGCTACACTAACCGTAGTTTAACCATGTTATTTGTAGTAAAACTGAAATGGTAATCAAAACGCCAAAAAACGTGGTTATTACACCTTTACAATAATAAAACCATGGTTAATTTTTGTAAGGTACTACATGTTTTTCTTAATTAGCACATTTGAATAATAGGATAAAATTAGTTTACCAACCTAGAGTTTGTAGTAGTAGCTAAATATGTATATTGATTTCGTAAACGTTTCGATGCATAATGTTAGCAATGCAACGCAAGGTTTGTTACTTACAGTCAGTAGCCAAACGATGATTCAGTTCAGCAAAGCTAGATGTTTTCACAACATTACTATATATTTACTCTCGAAACTTACATTTCTGTCGGATCAGCCTCTGTTTTGTTCATTGTTCTTTCAAGTCCAAGGTTACTAGACGGAGAAAACGAAACTACTTTCCAACTCCTTATTTTCCAATTCCTCCGGCCGGAGTGTCTCATGTATTTAAAGAAACAGAGTCAATTTAGATGTGTTGAAAACTACTGCGCGAACTTCCTGTTTATTAATCGAACACTAGAATAGAATAGAATAGAATAGAATATTGATGAATGAAACGTGATATTAGTCAGAAATAAACACCATTTATTTATCCATCTGTATTATTTAAATGTAGGCTATTTGATTTCGTATAATAATAATAATAATAATAATAATAATAAGACAACAAAGAAGGTGTGTTAGGCCTATAAAAAATTTAATAATGTACTTTTTGGTATATATTATTATTATTATTATGTACATTTGTGTTTATGTACATTGTTGATTAATACAACGTTTTCATATGTTATCATTTTTACTGTTATACTCTGTTACAATTATATAATGTTTGTTACTGGCTTGTGTTAAATCATTCTTATTTTCCATAAAAGCAGAGGGTAAATATTTATTAACATCTTGACATTATTAGCCTTATAGGACTATTATAGGATATAGGATATTCATATATATTCAGGACAACTTGACTGTTGACTAGACTGTTTATTTTATTTCACAAATACAGCAAATTCTTATGAAACATGAATAAAATGCTGCCAATTGCATTTTAAAACAAACATCATTAACCAGACTAAAATCAACATATTACTTCCATTAAATTGAAAAGTAAATTAAGACCTTTTTATTCCAATGTGATGGAAAAATAATAACCATGTGCCCATTTGAACAGCCTCTTCTTCCTCTGACCTTTGACCTTGAACTTTTTGTATTTTCAGAATACTATTTTTTTAAATTAATAACACCAATGAGGAGATAAAAGAACAAACATCATTATTATATTATTGTTATTTTAATACTTATTTAAATTATTTACTTTGTTTTGCTTTGCAGTAATGCATAACATAGGAAAAACAAAAAACGAAATGTAAAACTATAATTGTGTAGAAATGTGTCAAATGATGTAGAGTCAAACATTTAATATTATTTCATAAAATTATAGAAGGCTGCCTTTTATACAGGGTTTCTGTTACATTTAAAATATTTTGAATGACTGAATGTCAGTGGACATGATTGTCACCATATTTTGAGAATGACTTAATCTACGTTATGTAGTATATAACAGCATGAACAATAAAATCTTAATTGAAAAAATGATGGAAAGTCATGACAACACATAGAAAAAACGGCATTTCAGAACGCGTGTAAAGATCCAGCCGTGACTTCAATCACCTATTTAGAGCACGCCTGAAGGCTCTGACTAATGTACTCAAAGTGAACAACACCGTGATCACAATTCAGTGACATCTCTCCCCACTTTCAAGTAACTGACAGCTGGTCAACCAGTCAGCTGACCGGCAACAGCTAAAGAAGGGTGGAACTCTGCACCCACTGACATGTACTCAGTCAGAGAACAGATCTAAGTTTAACAGAGGAAAGAGACTGAGACACAAGTGGGGACAAGGGACCGTGTGGGACACCTTGCTTTCCAGTTCTGACTATTTGTACAAGTTGTTTTTATTTTTTTCTGGAGTTGCTGGCTTAATTTGATAAAACTATGAATGTTCAAAAGTGTGCCAGGTGTGGGTTTGTGGTGTACCCAGCGGAGAAGATCAATCTTATTGGTCAGGTAAGACTTTACGGCATATGTCTCAAAGATCTTACATATTAACATGATAGTACATAGATAATCATAAAGCGTCAATGTATTTTTCGGTTAAGTCTAACCATGTTTTCTATGATGTAAGAAAGACCGTTTTCAGGACAAGGAATTGGATTCAGTTATTTTTAAAATGCACATTTTCATTTTCTCACTCTGCATGTATGTGTCTCTTTTCTCTTTCAGAATTGGCACAAAGCATGTTTTCACTGTGAGGTCTGTAAGATGGTTCTGACTGCCAATAATTTTGTCAGCCATCAGAAAAGGCCGTACTGCCAAGTGTAAGTTTTGGAGTCATTTTTATGCTTGAATATAATTTTCTAGTAACAATTAAGGCTCCGTGTTTTAATAAATCAGCATTATTTTCTATTGCTTCATGACTAAAGGCGTAATTTGTACTTACTGCATAGTTTGACCATTAAATGTGTTAAAAAATTAATTATTTATTTTATATCTTATAGGCATAATCCAAAGAACAACACTTTCACAAGTGTTTACGAGACCCCTGTCAACATCAATGCCAAGAAGCAATCTGAAGCAGCCAGTGAGGTGAGGTTTTGTTTACGTCACAGACTTACTGTACATCTGAGTACTATAGTAAATGAACTAAGTACATATTTTTTTTGTAGCTGAGGCTATAAAAAACAATAACTGTATAAAAATTCAAGTCATATTTAGATTTTCTGTAACAGTATTTGATGTAGTATTTACAAGTGTGAAGTTCTGAGGTAATGCTGTTAATCTGAGGTGTTTTCATATAGGATATAATGAATATTAAGTAAGGCGTAATGTACAGTCAGCTGATCATTACTGGAAAATAAACTCCTCCAGGGTAACTTATTTTGTGATTATGACCAGTTGACTGTACATTACACCACTTTAAGTACATGGCTTCTTACCAAATAAATAAATATATAATATAATAAAACATTTTTTTTAATAGTATATAATGAATATTGGGTGAGGCATAATGTACAGTCAGCTGATCATTATTGGAAAATAAACTCCATCAAAAATACTTTTTTGTGATAATGGCCAGTTGACTGTACATTACACCACTTTAAATAAATGAATGCATAGTATATTAAGATCTGAGTTTAATTTATCTTGTTTGTTTACTTAGTTCAAAGTATCTTGTTAGTTTACTCATGGAGACTTTAAAAATAGTTTTGCTTAAATATTTTGAGCTCATAAACTCATCTGAAACACAAGTATGCCGAAAATATTTTTTTTATAAATAAATTATATACATTTTTTTCTTTAAAAAAATCTTCCAGATTCAAGGAAACTTTGCAGTACGACTTTTTAGGCAGACTGGTACTAAACTAGTGGTGCTCAGTGTATTTACTGTCTGGATATTGCTAACTGATTTACAATCAAAAGTACTTAAAGAATTGAACATGGGTCATTTTGCTGGTAATACCCCCTATATTATATGAGCTGGGTTAAAGGTCTATTTTTAGGAGAGCTCAAAGGCCCTGGTGACTCTACAGGTTTGGAATGAGAACTGCATCCCTCCAGTTATTTCTGTGCTGTGACATGATACTCTTCTCTGGCCTTCTTTATGTATTTGCTGTTTAAATTTATACCACATGAACATGGCCCACCTCTCTTCCTTTCTTGCTTCCTTTCCCTCTCTCTCCTTCTCTGAATCTCGCTCTGTGGGATCCCAGCTGCCCCTTTCTGTCAGTGGGCTCTAGAGCGGCCTTCATGCAGACTGACAGAATGCAGAACACCACACTTACATTTAATTTCTTCCCTGAAAAATTACATGAAGACAGTGTGGAAAAACAGCACTCACTAGCATCACTGATGTTGCATATAACTTTTTACAGTATGTGATATTCCGTCATTCTTCATACATCAGGAATTACAGAAAGGGGATTTCAGAATCAATCATTACCACATTTATTGTGCTAATAGGAAGCACGCTAACATTTCTCTCCTTCTATCTCTCTGGTTTCTAGAATAAATATAGAGAAGAAGGGGAGCGTTTCATGTCTACTTTCCACTATGACGTGAGATCAAAAGAAATCGAGCAAGCTCGTGAGGCCAGCCAGCTTGCCAGCCAGGTGAGTAGCCAAAGGAAGCAGTACCATAAATCCATTATGTTTAGCTGTGGGCTATTTGCTATGTGACCGTTTTTTAATCTTTCTAAAAGCAGCAAGGTTGCCAAACTGAATTTGTGGGCCAACAGTCATTTTATTCGGGCAGCGTTACCAGCCAGGAACATGTACGTGTGACCCAGGCACAGAAGACCATTAGCGATGTGAGTTATCAGATTCAGACTCAATGGGCAAATGAAAAATGAGGCTCTTGCTTTTTTGCTGCACCTATAATTGGATAAATTATGATGATGAATTACAAAAAGTGGTCATTTGGGCTGCAGGTGGAATATAAACGAGGCCATGAAGCACGTGTGACGCAGTTTACCTCTGTAGCCGACACACCTGAGATGTTATATGCCAAGACTGGAGTCTCATTGGCCAGTGATGTAAGGATACATTTCCAAAGTGACCTTTCAGACTGAAATGACATACATTGTTTTAAAAATCCAATAATCTTTATAATTCTCCTGGTATTGTAATCTCTCATAGAAAACTGTGGTAGTAGCAAATTCTTTCTGTAATATTTCTTATAACTGTTGATCACAAGTAATTATTTTATATTATAGATTTTATTTTATATTATAGTATATATATATATATATATATATATAAAGTATAGTAAATGTAACATTTTATTATATTATTTTAAAACATAACATTATAGTAATAAGTTCCAGAAGCTTTAGTGTAAAGGCTGAACTTATCAATATCACTTTGTCCTGTTGTGTTACACTTCCTCAAGATTTTGTGTTTAATTTTCTCAAAATTTTCATACACTGGCCACTGAAGCTAAATATGGAAGCCATACCTCTTCTTTTTAATTCTAAATTGCCTAAAATATCCAGGTTTTGGCTTTGTTTTCATTCTTGCTGAAGGTAATGGCTGAAAAGTAGTTTGACCAGTAGTGTGCAAGCAACCGATCTTGGCCAAAAGCCAATTCCCGGACATTTTAGCCAATTACAAATTCCCAGCTAGGACTGTCCAGGACGTATGGTCACACAGTCATCTGGAGGCCTTCCTCTTACCCCTGTTTATGTGATTAGTCATTGCACAAGTTTGTTTCTTATCTGTGATGTCATATGTTGATTGAAAGGTGAAATACACAGAAGAATATGAGCAGTCTAAAGGAAAGGGCAGTTTCCCAGCTATGATCACGCCAGGATATGAAATGGCAAAGAAAGCCAATACACTGGCTAGCAATGTAAGTAAAGTTTAGGTTGCAAAAAGTTAATTTTCTTTCTCAAAAAGTTGATTAATCCTTTCTTTTTTATTCAGGTGGAGTATAAAAAAGGCCACGAAGAACGAGTGTCAAAATACACCGCTGTGACGGATACTCCTGATGTGCTTCTAGCTAAAAATCAAGGGAAGATTGTCAGTGATGTACGTGAATAGAATCTCGAAAATTCTTTGTGGCCGAATAATATCCATATGTCTTAATTTGGCATCTCCTTCTATAAAAACAGTATATCTACACTGGGGAATATGAACAGCAGAGGGGCAAAGGCAGTTTTCCTGCCCACTTCACTCCCGGATACCAGGTGGCTAAAAAAGCAGGCGAGATGGCCAGCAAAGTAAGTGTCCAAATGTGTAAATTACATGTGAATGTCAGCTGCATGCCAGTTGTATACTAGTGTTGTTTTTGTTACAGGTGAAATATCAACAGAAATACGAGCAGGAGATTAAGGGCAAGGCCAGCACTGATGCTGGTTCTGCAGAGTTTGCTTTGGCCAAAGAGAATGCAGAACACTTCAGTCAGGTGACACAGTGTTCTTTTGCGCATTCAATGCACATTCAATATATCTTCACATATGATTATACTGAATGTCTCTAATTCCTTTAGCATGCCTATACTGAGGAATATGAACAGCAAAGGGGCAAGGGCAGCTTCCCTGCTATGATTACCCCTGGATACCAGATGGCCAAGAAAGCCCATGACATAGCCAGTGATGTGAGTATCAGCGCATCCTCACTGCTGAAGTCGTCTGTCATTTTAGATTTTTCACATTTCACTTTTCACTTTTCACTGTATTACACCAGTTCTGTCCCAGTCAGGGTTCAGGGTTATTATAGTTAACTAAAACTTAAACTAAAACCATAAAACATTTTTGTTACTTGAAATACAATAAATGTTAACTGAAATAAAATATGCAAAACTTAACAGCTAATTAATAAGGCAACATTTCCATTTTCATTTTGTTTAACTTGATGTACTAAAATAACTAAAATTGAAATAAAAAGTAGTAATAAAAATACATAGACATTATAGACCACAAAAACTGATACAAATTGCAAAAACACTAAACAAAATTTTAATTAAAATTAACAAGCAGAAACTATAAAAATCAAATGTAATTCAAAAAATTACCATCAACTATAATAGTATCTCAATTACATTAAAATAACACTGTCAGACTTATTACCACTAACTAAAAATAAAACTATTAATAGCATGTTTGCTAACTGAAAAAAAGTAAATAAAATATAATTATTAGATGATTTAATTATTTTAAATTTATATATATATACCTTGGCCTGTCATCACTAAGTGGAATAAGTACATTTTCTCCGATGACTCCCACCGAGAATCCAATGTTGTCACTCTAGAGGCATCAAAAGGACATATTTAGACACACTGACTGTCTAAATGACTGATTGTGTATGTTCTCTCATGTCACAGGAATTCATCCTGACAGATCAGGCATCCTAGATTGAGCTCTTTCTGGTATTGTTGTGTTTAAACACCTTTCTCATCCCCCTCTCTCCATGTTTAACCTGCAGCTGAAATATAAGAAGGATTTAAACAAGATGAAGGGATCTTCTGCATACCACACTCTGAACACTGATGACAACTTGACTCTGAAGTGTGCATGCAAAATCAACAAGCTTGTGAGCAAGGTGAGCGATTTATGCCCTTGGTCCATTGCCTACATCAGGTGCAGAAGAACAGATGGATGGCATATTCACTTTTGCCCGTTAAACATATTTAGAAACAGCATTGATTAGTTAGCTGAAGATTTGTAACTTGGCTTACTGAGTGCATTTTGGGATGCACACGTGCAAAAACAGAAAGAGAGGATCGGTGAACTCATCTGTCAGCGGCTCAGCCAGACATAACGTCTCCACACCTGCATTCTCCACATCCCATGAGCCCAGCCACCCACAGACATAAACAAAGACAACACACAAGCCCAGGGGCCACATCATCATTCTATTTTCACCCTCTTGCATGCCACAGTGTTTACCTGATGATGCCATAAACACTACCACATCCTCCCTGATTTACAAGCAAATGCCAAAAGGGCATATGGTTTTCTGTATGCAGTGCATGAAGTTCACCACAAATAATAGAGGCTTAAAATTCCACAACTTCATTGCCTACGTGACACAGACATCCTCCCGTTATACAGGTCGAATACAAGAAGGACCTTGAGACAACCAAAGGCCACAGCATCAACTACTGCGAGACGCCACAGTTCAAGAATGTGTCAAAGATCGCCAAGTATACCAGTGATGTGAGCTCCTCATCAGTGATATGACTGCTACTGTATATACAAAGAATGACAGCATATTCTATATTTAATGTGTTGCTGTGCTGGGCACTTGTGTGCAGTCATATGCAAGCTCATTCACTCTGTTTGTGATTGCAGAATAAATACAAGGAGAGTTACACCAATCACATGAAGGGGCACTATGAGGGTGGTGGCATCGATAAGAAGACCATGCATGCCATGAACGTCAGAAAGCTTGCCAGTGATGTAAGACGAAAGCCATTTTCTGAACATATTATCTCTCATATGTAGTTTTGTTGCTCATAATTGCATTAAATTTGTATAAATTGATACGGTAATAGAATTAGTAAAAGTAAACTACAAAGCATTTGTCCAATTTTGAAATAAGAAACTGTTGTAGTAAATAAGTAAATACTAAGATATTTTAGATACGTTACTCAATTATATATATATGTATAGAGTGTTTGCATATTCTCTAATACCATTTGATTTCAGATTGCCTACAAATCAGAATATGAGCAGGAGAAGCATGTTCAGAGTGAGTACAACTATCCAGCCACCATCACTCCATCCTATCAGTCACAGAAGAAACTGGAGCCACTCAAAGATGTAGGTCTATCATTCTTTATGAGGCTTTAAACTTAAACTTCATGTATTGGCTATTCTGCTTAGAACTTGTCTATCAGTAATTGTGCCATCCTGACAGCTTGTAAAGTGCTGCCTCAGCCTTATAAATGAGCTTCACACTTGTAAACACATGCAAGATAATCTAAATGGATGTCTTTTTTTTTCTCCCACACAGAAAAACTACAGACAGCATATCGACAAGCTGAAATTCAGCCAGGTTACAGACACTCCTGAAATTGTGCAAGCCAGAATCAATGCCCATCAGCTCAGCGATGTAAGCATAATTTGTCCTTGTCATTGAGTGTTTAAGTGAATTTAATGTAATATATCTAAGCCTCACATGTAACCTCTCATTCAAGCTGAACTATAAAGCCAACTATGAGAAGACAAAGACGCAGTACACATTATCTCAAGATACACCAGAACTTAAAAAGGCCAAAGCCAATGCAGAGCTCGCCAGTGGTGTAAGCCTATACTCACATTCCAGAGCCTTGCCACATATTTGTCATCCTTATATATAGTTCACAGGTGTTGGTTGTGTTGTTAAGTGTTGTCTTCCTGCACGTTCACAGATAAAATACAAAGAGAACTGGGAGAAGAACAAATCCAAAGCATGTGATATCGGACTGGACACGCTCACTCTCAAAGCTGCCAAAGCCTCTCGAGACCTGGCTAGTGATGTAAGAATCAAATGTTCTATGTTTAAATGTTAACGTTATTAAAATGTGTTTCATTGGGTTGATTTGATTTATTGGGCTGTACAGATCAAGTATAAGGAAGCATATGCAAAGAACAAAGACAAAGCCATTGGAATGGATGTGAGTGACTCCAAAACAATGCACTCCCTTCAGGTGGCCAAGCTTAGCAGTGAGGTAAGCCTGAGTACCCAAAGTCAGATTGAGTTTAACAAAAGTATATTTTCCAATAATCATGAGTGTGCAATCTCAGATTCTTCAGGCTAAACAAATAATCCAATCAAATTTCTTTGCTATAGGTCGCTTATAAAAAAGATTCTAAGGAGACTCAATCCAAGTGCCACCTGCCTCTAGACATGGTGAATCTGAATCATGCAAAGAAGGCTCAGGCCCTGGCCAGTGATTTGGACTACAGGAAGAAGTTACACGATTATACCGTCCTACCTGATGACATGAAAGTGCAGCAAGCTAAGAAAGCCTACCAACTGCAGAGTGATGTAAGAAGAAGAAAGCATGTCTATTTGCAAGACCTGAGTAGAATGATACACATACTGTGCTTTATGCATGCTATATGGATATTTGATTTGGCTTTTTTAGAACCAGTACCGATCAGACCTGACCTGGATGAAAGGAGTCGGATGGGAGGCTGATGGCTGCCTGGATGTAGAGCAAGCCAAGAAAGCAGGAGAACTAGTCAGTGAGGTTGGTCATTACAAAATTTTGATTCCCTACTGATTAGACTCGCATATCTGGTCACCAGCATTTTCATAGGCTTCTTAACTAGCTTTACCACCAAGATTTCTTTGGTCTTCACCAGGAAGACAATGCTGGACTTCGCACATTTACTCTAACTGTGCATTTTCCACCTCTATACAGAAAAAGTACCGCCAGAAGGCGGACAGTGTGAAATTCACACAAGTGGCAGACACTCCTTCCATCATACATGCTAAGAAGAGCCAGGAGCTGCAGAGTGGGGTAAGATATGATCCATCCGATTGGATGTTTCTCTCCTCAGTGGATATTTCTGGGATTGATTGGCCTTTTCTTGTACTCAGCTGGCGTACAAAGCAGGTACTGAACAGACAATGCACCAGTACACTATAAGCAAAGATGAGCCTCTCTTCAAGCAAGCCAAAGCTAATGCAGAGCTTCTCAGTGAGGTATGAACTGAATCACTTGAAACTGTTGCTTATGCTGCACCAATAACCTACACATGAACTAACAACCCACCGCCTGTTTTTAATCAACACATTAAACTGGTGATTTTCAGAAAACATATAAGAGTAGTTGGGAGGAGCAGAGGGAGAAGGGTTTTGAACTAGGCTTGGACTCACTTTCAATTCACGCCGCCAAAACAACAAGAGATCTCGCCAGTGATGTGAGTGACCAAACACCCTACTGATGCACATGACTCACAAATAGACACTCAAGGGAAGCTCAGGTATTGTGACTAATAATCTAATGTAACTTTCCTGATATTCCATATATTTAGGTGAAGTACAAGCAAGAATATGAGATGACAAAAGGGAAGATGATTGGCGTGAAGACTGTTTCAGACGATTCTCAGATGGCCCATTCAACCAAGGCTACCAAACTCCAGAGTGACCTCAATTACAAGAAAGAGTATGAGGACACCAAGACCAAACACAGTGCCTCACTTGATATGATGACCCTCACCCATGCCAAGAAAGCCCAGGAACTGGCCACTGAGAAAAATTACAAAACCTTCTTACACGAGTACACCATCTTGCCCACTGATATGAAGGTGGAATGGGCCAAGAAAGCTTACGACCTACAGAGTGATGTAAGAGTTATCCCAGGATTCAATTTCATGACTTGTAAAACCAAAACAGACACAAACATGCATATTGTTTGGAATTATGCATCAAAACGTTGTTTTCTTCACAGAAAAAGTATCGCTCTGACCTGAACTGGATGAAAGGGGTGGGATGGGAAACCACCGGATCCCTTGATATACAGCAGGCCAGAAAAGCTACAGATTTAGCCAGCGAGGTACAGATCGACCTGAACATGACCAACCACACACACTTAATGTCATAGTTTTTCATCTAACAAGCTCTAAAATCAACTAACTTGAGGAGTCACCAGATTTCTAGGTCATCAGCAGGACCCTCTGAAAATGAAATGCGTACTTAACCACTAGAAGAGCAGTTATGTCATGCTTGCATTGCAAATAGCTGAAGTGAAGTGAAGGTTATATTTAGCAGGGGAAGGAATAGGAAAGAACTATTTCCTCAATTCATCAGTACCTTGTATTGTTTATTAAGAACCCTTGTCTCAGCAAACATCAGAGAACTATTTTTTTTTTAAATTACATTTTCAACTAATAATCATGTTTAGGTTATTATGCCTTCAGAAATCTGACATTCCTTGCTAAAAGAATAAAAGCATATGTTTTGTTATTTAATATATGTAATAATTTACTAAATATTTTTTTGTATAAATGTAAACTTGGAGATAAACATAATGTTTTAAAATTTTTAAAAATTAAAACAGAGACACTTTATGACATCAAGTGCTGCTTTTAGGATAGAAGCCATGATTATTATTAGATGCACTTCACTTTGAGTATAGATGTTAAACTCAGCTAAAATAGAGAAGCACATGCCTGGGGTTAGCATTTCAATTACACATCTGTTTAAAGGTATTGTCAAATGATTGAACCATATCATCCTTGAAATTAAAAACCTTGGGGGCTGTACACCCAAGAGATAGGAAATTCAAAACACACTCTACATCTCCCAGCACTAACAGTTGGTATAAATCTTTGCCATGTGTTGTGTTTGCTCCAGAAAAAATACAGACAGGATGCAAGTGCTCTGAAGTTTACCAGCGTGGAGGATACACCAGAGATGGTCCAGGCCAAAATCAGTAGCAAACTGGTTCTTGATGTACGTCTTCATTTTATACATGCATGAATTATTCTTTCTATGAATCTATGCATTGAATTTGGGGACAACTGGTAAAAGAGATTGGAATTTCTTCATGTATGTGATTGTGAACGTGAGATATCTTCATGTTGACAGAGATTATACAGAGAGAAAGGAGAGAATGAAATGCATAAGTACACACTGATTGGAGATATTCCAGAGCATGTGCAGGCTAAGATCAATGCCATGAACCTCAGTGAGGTGAGAATCCATTCCAAACACTGCTGTTGCTGTTTCAGAAACTACACTCTAAAAAATGCTGGGTTAAATATAACCCAGCACTGGGTTAAAAAGAAACAAACCCAGCTATTGGGTTGTTTTGACCCAGCGGTTGGGTTGTTTTGAACCCAACGCTGGGTTATATTTAACCCAGCATTTTTTAGAGTGTATTAAACACATGCACAAACAATTGAAGTTCCACATTAAACTGCTAAAAGTAGAATTCTTTTCTATATAGTCACACTACAAAGAGTCCTGGAGAAAGATCAGAGATGGTGGCTACAAATTGCGCTTGGATGCTATTCCATTCCAAGCAGCCAAATCTTCTGCAGAAATCCTCAGTGATGTGAGTATTTTGTACACAATAGATGAACTACAGTTTATTTTGGTTATCTGTCTGTCTAACTGTATAAATGTTTGCCTCCAGCAAAAATACAAGGCACAGTTTGAGAAGACAAAAGGGAAGATGATTGGGCTAAAGGGACTACAGGATGACATAAACATTGCTCACTCTGTGCATGCCACAAATATACAGAGTGATGTAAGTATTCCAGAAGACTGAGCAAGGCTACAGCATTTGGAGTACCACAAATATGAGAGTTTGAGAGGTCATGCACAAGTGATTGATCAGCTTTCTATTTCCTTAGCTCAAATACAAAAAGGACTCTTCTAAGGTCCACTCTCAGTTCCATCTACCAATGGATATGTTGGATGTGCTCCATGCTAAGAAGGCTCAGTCTCTGGTCAGCGATCAGGACTATAGGCTTACATTGCACAAGTATACAACACTGCCTGATGACCTCAAAGTGCAGGCTGCCAAGAGAGCGTATGAACTGCAGAGTGAGGTAATGGCTTATTTAATACTTGCACTACTATTACTAATACTCATTGTTCACAGAATGCCTCTTGAAAGTTGAATTCTCTTGAACATATTTTATTTATGCAACAGAAAATCTACCGCTCTGATCTGAACTACCTTCGTGGTGTGGCCTGGATTGCCACTGGTGCCCTACAGATTGAGGGATCCAAACGAGCCACAGATCTAATTAGCGAGGTAATGAATCTAAATATTAACACATTGATCCAGCATTTTCATTTGCATTACTGTTCAAACGTTTGGGTTCGGTAAGATAAAAAAAAACAACAACAGTAAAGACTCCTACATTGTTACAAAACATTTCTATTTCAAATAAATGCTGTTCTTTTGAGCTTTCTATTAGTCAGAGAATACTGAAAGAAAATTTGTTGTGCTTGTTTTCACAAAAATATCAAGTAGCACAACTATTTTTAACATTGATAATAATAAGAAATGTAGCATATTCAAATTATTTCTGAAGGATCATGGGATACTGAAGACCATGAGTAATGGCTGCTGAAATTTCAGCTTTGCCATCACAAGAATAAATTACATTTTCAAAATATTAAAATAGAAAACAGTTATTTTAAATTGCAATAGCATTTCACAATATTCTAGTTTTAGTACTTTTGATTAAAAAAAATGCAGCCTTGGTGAGCATAAGAGACTTCTTTCAAAAGCTTCGAAAATCTTACAGCCTCCAAACTTTTGAATGTTAGTGTGTATGTTAAATTTGAATTATATATGTATTTATTATACTGTACTGTATGTTTCTTTTGCCTAACAGAAAAAGTATCGCCAGCAGCCCTACTCATTCAAACACACATCCGTCACAGATTCTCCAGATATTGTGCATGCTAAGACCAGTAACAAGATCACTAATGAGGTAGGAGAACATTCCCAATATTCAGCCAAATATTCCTGTCCTATCCTAACAAACCATACATCAATGGAAAGCTTATTTATTCAGCTTTCAGATTATGTATAAATCTCAATTTGGAAAAATTGACACTTAAGACTGGTTTTGTGGTCCAGGGTCACATATTTTTTCTGTGTTTTGTGATTTCCAGCGAACCGGGATTATAATCTCTTGTGGTCTGATGTTATTTAGCGCTTGTACAAAGAAAAGGGAGAGAACTTCAGGCACAACTACACCATTACTGCCGAGAGACCTGAAATCACCCAGGCCAAGATTAACGCTGCTAACTTCAGTGATGTAAGATGAGCCTTCCAAGTCTATTTTAGTGTTAATGGATATTGCTACATCATAAAAAAATCCCCTATTTTAAACCTGATAGCTCATTTCAAAGATATTCTAAAGAAGAAGCTATTAAAATGAACCTGCACGCAAGACGCTAGAGAAAAAAGTTTAAACATCATCTATTTTGTTTCAGGTTAAATACAAGGAGTCATGGCATACGCTCAGAGCTCAGGGTTATAAACTCACCATGAAGGATATCCCCTTCCAGGCTGCCAAAGTCTCCACCAGCATTGCTAGTGATGTAAGAGTACCCTCTCTAAATTTACACACATAAACATCTATGGTCAAAAACAGCTGTGATAAACTCATGCATTAATATACATAAGCAATCATGCTGCTAACTTTGTGGTGACCAACAGTTCCTACATCCAGTTCACATGTTCATCTCCTTTGCCCTGGTAGGTCCAGTACAAGCACAACCATGTATTGGAGAAAGGCAAGCACATCGGAGCTCGCAGTGTTCATGAAGACTCGCATTTAATGCACTGCTTAGAGATGGGTCTTCTGCAGAGTGATCAGCATTATCGCAAAGACGCTGCATCTGTTAGTGGCCAGTACCAGCTGCCTCTAGACATGGTGAACCTGGTACATGCCAAGAAAGCCCAGGCTTTAGCCAGCGACCAGGATTACAAGACTCACATACACTCTTACACAGTCCTACCTGATGATATAAAGGTGCAATGGGCCAAAAAGGCATATGACCTGCAGAGCCAGGTGAGAAAGACTATGAAAGATTAACAAGATGGTTGATCTTAATCTTGAGTTTTGGTTTCATAACATAGAAGAGCGATAAGCCAAACACTATAATCTTGTCTTCTTTATCTTTCAAAGAATGTATACAAAGCAGATCTGAACTTCATGAAGGGAGTGGCCTGGGACTCAGTAGGTGCACCCCAGCTGGAGTCTGCAAAGAAAGCTGGAGAGCTCATTAGTGATGTAAGTCACACTTCCTGTAAATTCAACATGAAATCAAAATTGAGTCTACTTTGTTAATGCAAGCTCATTGTCTTATTGTGACTGGTTCATGCACATTATTCTGGAATTTAAAAAGGCCTCTTTAACCAAAAATCAACCAACTTCACTTTTATGCTGACATCAGTTAGGCCAGACAACACACAGTCTATTGGATAATGTTAACGAAAAGCAGAATTGCTGTTTAGCCATTTTAGGTCTGGATCCATTCTGGTATGGAATGCCCATTTTTTTTACACTCCAAGTAATTACCAATGGATAACATACCATGTTTCACTCATATTAGTAAAGTAAACACTGTGAGGTTTCATGTTTATAGTCGTAATTTTTCTAGCATGCTGTAATAAAATCATACCACATAAAGCCAAGGTTAATAACGAATGCTTTTCTTCACCGTTACCTTCTGTAGAAGAAATATCGTCAACATCCTGACAGTCTGAAGTTCACTCAAGTTGCTGATTCACCTGATATCATCCACGCAAAGAACAGCTACATGCAGTGTAGTGAGGTAAACTTCACCCAGCATTCTTATACCAATGTGTGTTGCCAGTAGCTGTTTTGGGATGATGTGAATAACAAGAGATTTATCCTGTTTCAGAGGATGTATAAGTCTGGAGACTCTGACTCTATGCACAAGTACACATTACATCCTGATCATCCTGACTTCATCAGAGCAAAGATCAATGCTCAGCAAATTAGCGATGTAAGCCAGCTGTTGATTGGTACTCTTGCAAGATGTATTTAATGTTTTTGAAAGAAGTCTCTTAATAAAGCCTTTACTCATAATGGCTACATTTATTTGATCAAAAATATAATAAAAACAGTAATATTTTGAACTATTATTACAATTTAAAATAACTGTTTTCGATTTTAATATATTTTAAAATATAATTTATATTTGTGATAGCAAAGCTGAATTTTCAGAAGCTATTACTCCAGGCTTGTGTCACATGATCCTTCAGAAATTCAAAAAAATATTATGAAGTAAAATCTTGTTTGCAACATTGATAATAAAAAATGTTCTTGAGAATTTGAGCACCAACTCTGCATATTAGACTGCTTTTTGAAGGATCATGTGGCACTGAAGACTGGAGTAATGGCTGCTGAAAATTTGCCAAGCTTTGCCAATAAATTACATTTAAAAATATATTAAAATAGAAAACAGCTTTTTAACATTTTTAAGAGACTTCTTTCAAAAACATAAAAAAAAAACATTAAAGATTCCAAAATTTTGAATGGTAGTGTACATCCTTTAACATTGTCTATGTCCCTTTTTTGCTTTCATTTTGCAGAAAGTGTATAAAAAATCAGGTGAGCAGGTAATGTCTGCAGGTTACGACCTCAGGTTAGACGCCATTCCCTTCCAGACAGCCAAGGCCTCTAGAGAAATTGCTAGTGATGTAAGTCAGAATCAAAATATTTATTTGCCAAACTGTGATTTTCTTGTAATTTAATATATGTTGTACCGTTCCTTCTCAGTTCCGCTACAAGGAGGAATTTGTCAAAGGGAAAGGCCAGCAGGTGGGCCTCCTCAGCGTTGAGGATGACCCCAAGATCAGACACTCACTGGCTGTAGGGAAGCTCCAGAGTGACAACGAGTACAAGAAGCAGTTCCAGGAGACACGCTCTCAGTTTAAGATCCATGGCGACCAGCCTGAGTTCCTGCATGCTAAGAAGAGCCAGGCTCAGCTCAGCAACCTCAACTATCGCCAACATTTTCATGACTACACCTGTGATCCTAATCAGCTCAACGTCAAACATGCTAAACAAGCCTACCAGCTGCAAAGCGATGTGAGAACTGGTTTTGGGATTATTCAACGATTTATAATCAACGATTATATTCAACAATTTAGCCTTGTATGCTAATGTCTCTGATGAAATGAGTGGCAAATACTTTGCCATTTGCATGTGAAAATATGACATTGCATTGACACTTGGTGACATACACCCAAAAAAAGGAATTGTTTGCTTGTTGTTACTTATTGTTTTCCTCATGTAGCATGGTTTAATGGTCCTGTCCTCTGTGGTTGCAGGTGAACTACAAATCCGATTTGAACTGGATTAAAGGTGTGGGCTGGACCCCTCCAGGCTCTCTTAAGGCAGAAATGGCTCGCCGTGCAGCAGAACTGGGCCTTGCTGAAGGAGTAACCACTGACGAGGCTATCGCCAAGTATCAGCAGCTAATGGTGAGACACAACTCTGCATCACAGTCTTATACATTAGCTCAATATATGTAAATATGACTTATTTGCTCTGTTCTATAAACTAGTTAGCTGCCTTGTTAGCCTACAGATAGCATACTAACCATCATGGAACATAAGTGAGCTGTTTTGAATGCTCTACTTTGGCAGCAACTCCACAAGTTACACAAACAGCACTGTTGATGTGACTCACAACTGATTTCAGTAGAGTTGGGATGACTAGGCATGTAGCTAAACTAACAGCACAATACTCTAATAATCATAAAAATACATAACACACAAATATTGGATATACTGTACATTACATTTAATTAAACTGAACACATTTTTTATTGATACTTTTAGTATTGAATGAAATTTAAAGTTGCAATAAAATGTACCGACTGATCTTTTCTTCCATATTGTGATGTACATCCGAGTGTAAAAGTCTAACATTTTCATTATGAGGTAAAAAAGGTTAAAAATTAAACATACATGGATTAGTTTTTTCACAATACGATCTATAACCAGTGTTATTTTAGTATTATTTATATACTATAATTTTAAAGTAAAAACTATAGTTTTATATATTTTGATTTAGTTTTTAATTTTATATTTTCAGTTTTCATTTTAATTTTATTTAAAAATTGTAGTAATTGTGTTATGTGTTCGTAATTTTTCTTTCTTTCTTTTTTTTTTTTTTTAAACATTACTAACATTACTTGAACAATGCTTCACACCAACTTTAAAAGTTTTTTTTTTTAATGTAATTTCTCTAACCTAATTAATCATCCTCGTTTTTTTTTTTCTCACCGAGCTTGTCAGTGTTTTATGGGATTGCCTTTTCCTTTAAGAACATGCCATGTTGCCTCAGAATTTGGCTAAAACAAAGTATCTTATAAGGCATATTATGTTGGCTATGGCCTTCGAGTCAGGAGTGTGCCTTCAAATGCTGCTTCAGTATGCAGCGCACTAGGTTTTGGAACAGAGCAATTGTCATACTTTTTACATTTTTACCACATTACCAAATTGCCTATATTTTCTCTCCCCCATAATGCATTTCATAATTTTCTTCTGTTTCAGATGCTCCAAAGACAGCAGGAGTTCCAGGAGCAAGAGCAATCCACCACCGAGCAGACGGAGACCACAAAGGAGTTCCAGCAGCCAGGAGTCAATCCTGATGCTATGGAGATCCTCCAAGTCAAGAGGAAGAAGACCATTCACACCACATTCAAGCAGGCCAAGACCACAAAATCCATCACGTCACAGTCTGTTGCTTCCCACTCAACCACAAGTCAGTCTATCACCAACCAGTCCACCAAGAAACAATCCATTATGAGCCAGTCTCATGCTGATCAATCCACCGCAAGACAGATGAGTGAAAACCGGGCCATCACAGATCAAGCTGCTGCGAAGTCAGGAACAATGTAATCTGCCATTTCTGTCTTCCTTACTTTTGTTTTTAAAATGTAATTTATGAACATCATGTAGATCCTGGTGTTCTTTCACTGTGTTTTCGATTGATCCATGAATGAAGGATATTTAGATGAAAGACATGTGAAAAATGAATGTGAAGAAGTTTATAAGTGAAAAGTGAACATGAAGATGGTTAAAGTAAGTTCAGACAGTAAAGGATGGTTGGTTTTCATTTTATTATGGTTTAATGAATGGTTATAGTTACGATAAGATATCAAACAAAGCTACAAGTATGGACAGAGCATGTAAAGAATAGGGGTGAGCATGATTTTGAAGACGTGCTATTTAATTATTACAGTAGACATGGATTTTTTTTAAATTATTATTTGCTGGAAATATGATAAGCAAGAATCAATTGTAAAACGTCTGATTACATTTATAACATTTCATTTGTCCCTCTGGGGATTCGACAGTTGTCTCTGGTGGTTCTGAAATTGTTTTATTGAAGCTACTGGATATTTAATGTATGCCTATCAAGCACTTTGTGAGAAAGAACCGCAACTCTGCTAGCAGAGTTTAATAGCTGAACTGTAAGTAAATGTGTGAATTATGACAAATGATAATAAAAGTTATTTTATGTCCTTCATAAAACTTCTTAGCTAACTCATTTCACTGAACTTGAGCACTAGAGGGCAGTCACAGACAGTTTTATTGTGTCAAGTCAATAGTTTCTTGTAATAAACTCGTTTGACAGACAGACAGACAGACAGACAGACATAGATAGATAGATAGATAGATAGATGGATGGATGGATGGATGGATGTAAAATAACAGTATTCCTTCCAGCAGTTTGGAGGAACTGCTCAGCGGGACCTCACTATTGCTGGAACATAATGAAAATCAGTTTAAAGAAATAAATCATGTTTATTTTCTTGCTCAATGCATGCAAGTGTTGACCCATAATGCCTAAAGCAGAGGTGCTGAACAACTCTTGTGAAGGAACTGGTAATGTTCAGCCCATAGGGACACTTGCGAAGGCTGATGCGAGTTCACAGGTGAGTTCTGAGCACTGGGCTTTTAGAACTGGTTACGGGAATCTAGGTGGAAAAACCTTTTCAACAGAAAAAATAGGTCTCGTTTTTTCCACTGCATATGAGCATGTAGAATAAAAAGAGTTTTCTGGTTAATGCATGATGCATGTTTATTTTACCTCTAAGCTGTATTACAGTGATCATTTTTATACAGTAAATCTCTTCGGGTTAGAACAGCTGGGTTTCTAAATACATTTCTAACAGCTATTCTTCAAGAGCGGTGATAAGATAAACACACAGGATGACTAATTATGACAATTTTTTGCAATTAATGCACATTTTGCATGCGTATAAAAGCAGGAATGAGTAAAAGTTGCCATTTCTTCAGTCAAAGTTCACTACTGAGGAAGAGTAGAGCCTGAAAAAGCTTTGAGTAATGTGACCATTTTTCCTATAGAGACAAAAATGGCCTGTGAGTCAATGGGTTTGTGGTCAAAGTGGCAATAAAATCGTCTGTATGTGCAGGCATCATTCCTCTTCTCTGTTCAGTTTGGTGTCCAGCCTCAGTCCCGTAAGCCCCCTTGTCGCCCAAATTTCTTTATGGATCTCACTGGGCCTTTCAGAGTGAATTTGTTTTGCTTTTGCTGCTTACTACTGTACAAATGCCCAAGTGTGATTAGAATGAGTCAGTACACAGAGCTGGACTGAATTCTGCTAATGCAAACCTGATTGAAAAAGGTTGGCATTACCTTGAACAGTTCAAAAAGGCAAATGTGCACTGACGTATCTGGTGTTTCTCTGAAATGAAAGTCTTGATCTGATCAAGCTTAAACAGAAGTTTTATGATCGTTCGTGATGGAGATCAATTGCTAAATTCATAACATAACCAGTGCAACCACTTGGCTCTGTTGTTAGTTTGCTTTTGCAAAGAATATTAATGTGCCAAAGATCTTAGGAAACACCGCCCTTTGAGTATAGTTTACACATGTTGTAAATTTTGAGTGTATCTTTAAGCTAATTTTGAAAAGAAAATACTGGACACTGTGCTATTGCTACAGCCAGTGAGTGTGGCACTAGCAGACACACATAAAACGTGACATGGTGGCCGGTTAGTTCTGTCCAGTTTGACGTGAACCTTGTCCGTTTAAAGAGTGCCACATGGCTTGTATAAAGAGAGCCCGACTTAATGAGTTGTATTCCACTGGAGTATTGGCTTTCATGAGTCGGCCTTTCCACATGGAAAATAAGGAAATTCCTGAGTCTTCTGTGCTGCAGCACAAACTGACAGAATTAGATCCGTAGATGGAAAAATGAACACATGCTCTCTGCTTTAGAACCGTAATGCAACACCACTTTTGTTTTTAAAATGTAATTTATGAACATCATGTAGATCCTGGTGTTCTTTCACTGTGTTTTCGATTGATCCATGAATGAAGGATATTTAGATGAAAGACATGTGAAAAATGAATGTGAAGAAGTTTATAAGTGAAAAGTGAACATGAAGATGGTTAAAGTAAGTTCAGACAGTAAAGGATGGTTGGTTTTCATTTTATTATGGTTTAATGAATGGTTATAGTTACGATAAGATATCAAACAAAGCTACAAGTATGGACAGAGCATGTAAAGAATAGGGGTGAGCATGATTTTGAAGACGTGCTATTTAATTATTACAGTAGACATGGATTTTTTTTAAATTATTATTTGCTGGAAATATGATAAGCAAGAATCAATTGTAAAACGTCTGATTACATTTATAACATTTCATTTGTCCCTCTGGGGATTCGACAGTTGTCTCTGGTGGTTCTGAAATTGTTTTATTGAAGCTACTGGATATTTAATGTATGCCTATCAAGCACTTTGTGAGAAAGAACCGCAACTCTGCTAGCAGAGTTTAATAGCTGAACTGTAAGTAAATGTGTGAATTATGACAAATGATAATAAAAGTTATTTTATGTCCTTCATAAAACATCTTAGCTAACTCATTTCACTGAACTTGAGCACTAGAGGGCAGTCACAGACAGTTTTATTGTGTCAAGTCAATAGTTTCTTGTAATAAACTCGTTTGACAGACAGACAGACAGACAGACAGATAGATAGACAGACAGATAGATGATAGAGACAGACAGACAGACATAGATAGATAGATAGAAAGATAGATGGGTGGATGGATGGATGGATGTAAAATAACAGTATTCCTTCCAGCAGTTTGGAGGAACTGCTCAGCGGGACCTCACTATTGCTGGAACATAATGAAAATCAGTTTAAAGAAATAAATCATGTTTATTTTCTTGCTTTTCCAATGCAAGTGTTGACCCATAATGCCTAAAGCAGAGGTGCTGAACAACTCTTGTGAAGGAACTGGTAATGTTCAGCCCATAGGGACACTTGCGAAGGCTGATGCGAGTTCACAGGTGAGTTCTGAGCACTGGGCTTTTAGAACTGGTTACGGGAATCTAGGTGGAAAAACCTTTTCAACAGAAAAAATAGGTCTCGTTTTTTCCACTGCATATGAGCATGTAGAATAAAAAGAGTTTTCTGGTTAATGCATGATGCATGTTTATTTTACCTCTAAGCTGTATTACAGTGATCATTTTTATACAGTAAATCTCTTCGGGTTAGAACAGCTGGGTTTCTAAATACATTTCTAACAGCTATTCTTCAAGAGCGGTGATAAGATAAACACACAGGATGACTAATTATGACAATTTTTTGCAATTAATGCACATTTTGCATGCGTATAAAAGCAGGAATGAGTAAAAGTTGCCATTTCTTCAGTCAAAGTTCACTACTGAGGAAGAGTAGAGCCTGAAAAAGCTTTGAGTAATGTGACCATTTTTCCTATAGAGACAAAAATGGCCTGTGAGTCAATGGGTTTGTGGTCAAAGTGGCAATAAAATCGTCTGTATGTGCAGGCATCATTCCTCTTCTCTGTTCAGTTTGGTGTCCAGCCTCAGTCCCGTAAGCCCCCTTGTCGCCCAAATTTCTTTATGGATCTCACTGGGCCTTTCAGAGTGAATTTGTTTTGCTTTTGCTGCTTACTACTGTACAAATGCCCAAGTGTGATTAGAATGAGTCAGTACACAGAGCTGGACTGAATTCTGCTAATGCAAACCTGATTGAAAAAGGTTGGCATTACCTTGAACAGTTCAAAAAGGCAAATGTGCACTGACGTATCTGGTGTTTCTCTGAAATGAAAGTCTTGATCTGATCAAGCTTAAACAGAAGTTTTATGATCGTTCGTGATGGAGATCAATTGCTAAATTCATAACATAACCAGTGCAACCACTTGGCTCTGTTGTTAGTTTGCTTTTGCAAAGAATATTAATGTGCCAAAGATCTTAGGAAACACCGCCCTTTGAGTATAGTTTACACATGTTGTAAATTTTGAGTGTATCTTTAAGCTAATTTTGAAAAGAAAATACTGGACACTGTGCTATTGCTACAGCCAGTGAGTGTGGCACTAGCAGACACACATAAAACGTGACATGGTGGCCGGTTAGTTCTGTCCAGTTTGACGTGAACCTTGTCCGTTTAAAGAGTGCCACATGGCTTGTATAAAGAGAGCCCGACTTAATGAGTTGTATTCCACTGGAGTATTGGCTTTCATGAGTCGGCCTTTCCACATGGAAAATAAGGAAATTCCTGAGTCTTCTGTGCTGCAGCACAAACTGACAGAATTAGATCCGTAGATGGAAAAATGAACACATGCTCTCTGCTTTAGAACCGTAATGCAACACCGGTGATATTTACAGAAGGGCTTCAAAACTAATGGGTCGCGACCCAAAAATGGGTCACAGATCTGTTCTGATAGGGTTGTGGGGAAAAAACATTGCTAAATATATAAAAAGTGCTACTAACCATATAGCCATGCATAGTTAGGCTAACAAAATAAATAGACATAAATAACTTCCCATCTTTTGTTTGTCCAGTCAAATTCTACAATATTTTGCAGTAAATGCAAAATTCATGCAGTGAATGCAGTGCAGTGAATTGAACTAGTTCTCCCAAAAATGAAAATTCTCTCATTGTTTACTCACCCTCATGTCGTTCCAAACCTCACGCTGTTCCAAACCTGTATGAGTTTGTTTCTTCTGTTGAACAAAAAAGGAGATATTTGGAAGAATGTTGGTATCCTCCAAACAAACACTGGTAGCCATTGACTTCCATAGTATGGAAAAAAAAATACTACGGAAGTCAGTGGGTTCTCTATGCTAAACAATTTTGGTGCTGTAAAATGGTAAAACCGTTGTCAAAACCACTCATTTACTGTCATGGGAGACGTCAAGGACCACAAAGTGATGTAACTAAACTTATATACTTGATCCACCAGCGCTTCCTTTTGTCTGTTTACAAGCTTGGCTCTTCTTTAATGTCCCATGTGTAATACATTACAGATCTCCCGTTTCTTCTATCTCTCTTTCTCTCACATTTTTTTTCTGTGGTCTTTGGCAAGAGGGTTAGAATAAATAAGAGCATGGAAGAGCCAGGGATTTGCCTCTGGGTGCCAGGGCAGGGTGACCTAAGTGTGAAAATGAGAACAGGATGCACTAGAACGGTTGCTATGACAGGCCTCTGGGATTCCCAGCAGAGTGAGGTTTTCTTATGAGTTTTTACTGGACACGGTTCCATTGGAAAACCAACCTTTGTAATAGCCGTTAATCATGTGCACAAATAAAACGTGTAACATACTTCACTTTTGCATCATGGTTCCATGACATGACATTTAAAGCTAATTTGAAGGCTGCCTGTTTTCGCTCCTGCCTCACCGCAATGCCCAAGCTCCCCGTTTGTGAAGTGCAGGTTCACAGAACCACTGTGGAATCCTGCAGAGAGGGAAACAGGCGTCATTGAGCCATAAAACCAAACAAGTCACATGAGCGTTATCAGTTATCGGCCATTTTTCACTGCAAACTTGCTGATAAACCTCATCTTTGGTTAAAGCTGCTCTAATAAAGAGACTATTTCTTGCAAAGCAGGAGGTGCATTGAAGTTGCACCAATCCAAGGTAATCCCACTCATTCCCACCACATTGCCCACTGGGGTCACTTCCCAAAATCCCAAAAAAATAGAACCTAATTGCCGAGTTATTTCTCTTGGCTTGGAGTCCCCCTGGGGTCCAGTTATAGCTTGGTTTGGTGAATTGCATTCTCTCATGAGGTAATAAGAAGCATTAGGCTTGGCAGACAATGCTGTGGAAAACAGATATCCCAAACTGGTAAGTTTTTCCATACTGTGTTCAATGCTATGTACAAGGGTCTACATAAAGTCACGTATAACTTCACCAGCAAACATTAATTAAGTAGGGGATAATGAACTGAGGGGGTTTATTTTACGATAATGACATGCTGACTGCACATTTTCCTGCTTATTACATGACTACACACCAAATAAGTTTAATGCATTGACATGAAATATTGAGTTGAGTTAGCCTATACCTGTTTATTAAAGCCTCTAGAAAAAAATAGTCCACTCTAATGCACAATTTTCCCAAAATTTTGCAAAATGGGGCCTCAGCTTAAAAGGAAATATCAGAGAGCTGGATGGTGTGAATGACCAATCAGAATCAAGTATTACAGAGAGCCGCGTAATAACGGTTATTAACATTCAAAGGACATGACTGCAATTTACCTAAGCTTTAGCTAATGTGATCTTGGCTTATGGGTTATTTTGACAAAAATGTGTCCAAGAATTGTATTTTGTACATTTTGAGTAATCAACGTAATGCTTCCAATTGATGTCATTGAGAACATACTTTGTTTTATGACCAAATAATTAACCAGGCAATTTAAAAACCAACATATTATTTGCCAAATTACTTTGCTAGTGAGCTTTTGACGTAACCTTTTTTAAACGGCTAGCTTTTATGATCTCCTCACAGTGCAGTAAAACAGACCTCTGCTGTAAATTCATGAAGAGTTTAAGATTAAAAATTGGCCATAATTTGTATTCTTATTAAAATGATTAGCTCACAAATATACTACATGGAATACGAACTCATCTAACCAGATGATTTTATTATGCAGAGCACCTTATCTAGTCTAGTGTAATTTGACACCACTTGTGTGCAATACATTCATGTTTAGTCCATAAAGCCGCTATATAATGTGTTTCAGACATCTCCGAACTTTTTCTGTCATGAACGCTTTCTTTTTGTTCTAACACAAAGTTTAAGGTTTATTTTGGGAGCAATTCAGAATTCCATCTGTAGAAGTCATCTGTTTTCCTGGACAAATTAATCTAAACTGGAAAATGTTTTCCCTGTGCAAGATAGAATGAATTATGTTTCCATATTTACCGTAATTGCGGTGAACAAAACAAATGTATCAGTTTAAAATGCATGTTAAATAAAACATTACAAACTGACATACTGTCTATTCAGACTGGAACAGGAACGTAGCCAAAAGCACAGCAGAGAGCAGCATAAATGAATGTAAACCACAATGTATGACTATTTGGGTGCTAATATTCCCAACCCTGGTATAAGCTCTGGAGACAGGAGATGAAAAGGAAAACATTTACAGAGAATAAGGCCTCTGTCTACAGATGGTACTGGAAAATGATTTTAGGTTTGGACTGCAGTGTCAGCGCATTCTTTCACAACTGGCAGTATGTTTGAAACATCACGCTACCTTGCATGTTTCCTCGGCAGAATCACCTTGGACGGTAGCCTCTGTCAGACGACTGAATGATATTCATTAGCCTGACATGGCCTAAGCTGAACTCACATTGCCTGATAGAAGGACCTTAGAACACACTGCATCAATTCCCTCATCTCATAACCTTTTATACCTCACAGTGTTCCCCACGTGTCTTTGATCAATTCAAGTGCTTTTTAAAGAAGCTCCAAAACGTGCTCATATTTGGACTTAACATCAAGCATACAATGTTATCAAGACATCTCAAGTGGAACAAAACTCTTTGTATTTAAATACTCACTTTACGTGTCAATTTGATACTCAGACATTTGACATATCAACCATGTTATGCTAAGCGCATATGTTGCAGTATCATGAAAATGATTTCCTTCCATTATCTGTTAATCGAAATGTTCTGAGGACAAAATTGGTTTTGACGTATTTGCTTATGAAACTGATACACCTTTGGCTGAAAAAGTGGCTCTTGGCTATTTGTTTGAAAATATTTTATTACAGCTAATAAAAGTGCTCTACTTTTCCCCTTCAGTCTTAGTTCATGATTAGTACCTCTGAAACAGAGCTGTGGTCAGTGCCCCAAACTCACCCTGCTATTACACACAACTTTAAAATGCCAATTAGCCAGCTCACCCTCGCTTTCAATAAGGGGTTATTCGGAGGAGTTCTTCTTTAAACACAGACATATGTTTATCTCTAAGCGTATATTTAGAAAGTGAATTTTAAATGGTAGGACCAGATCCTTTGTGTGGTCTAGTGAGCTAAAAGAAAAGCAAAAAACAATAAATCTAGAAGAAATACTGCATGCATAAACTGCAATAATGTAAATTATTACAGACAACGTGCTACTTTTACTGCCTTAACCCTTTGATTAAATCCGAAGGTTTTTCCTATTGGATGAAAGCACTAATGGCCTTTGACCTTTTACAAGCTTTCAAGTGTTTTGACAGCCCCCTCGTATTTTCCCCAAAGACTGCACACCATAAATTGGCACCACGAGGCAGCTATATGTTACTGCAGGACTGCCCACGTTGCAATACTCAAACAGGAAATCTGATCTGAGAAGTCTCAAATCATGATATTTCCTGTTTTTCCCCGTTTGCCTGTAGCCATTCAAGGATGGCTTGATGTTCTATATGAGAGTGTTGTTTTCCTCAATCTGATTATTTCCAGATAGCCAGCGTGACTGTGGTGGATAGATCAGGCAACTTCATGTAGTCTAACTGAGGCAGATATGGGAGACTGACAGAGAGTCATGGAACAGGACTTACAAATATCCCGAAGCAGTGGTTCTGCAAATCCTGCTGATCCCGCTCGATGGATTGTCTTACAGTGCCTCACATGATAATTCAGTAATTTGAATTGCAAATGTTCTTCTGGAGCAGCATAAAAGTATGCAGTATGACAAAGGTATATCTGTTTAGCATGTGTAGGCATATGTCATGCAATGCGTGTTTGATTTCCATGCATTCTATCAGTCAGGGGATTTGTATTTCTGTGAATTCAGCTCAGTTTAGCTGTAATGATTCTTCATTCTTCTGAGCTGCGGTCTCTGTTTTATTCATTAGTGATACCGAGAGAGTTTGTCCTCAGCCTGGGCTGGTATGCCAGCACCTTAGCCATGCATGGTACGACAATAATTACAAACACAGATTCTGGACTGATGTGATCCCCTTCATAGTGAGAGCGAGCCAAGCCAAATCAAATGCTTTGATATACAAGTTTTAAAGTCCTGAAGCATATGTAGGTCATTTTCATTTGCCCTGGTAATAAACTGACTATGGAACCAAGTGCTCACTTAAACAGCCTTTTAAAATGGGTTTGACGTTTCAAATGTCTGTCAGTGTTCTTTTTACTGTAACATATCTTAGATTTACTGGGCCTTGCAAAAATGTTTTGGTCCAAGCAATATGTTCAGGCCCTACTTAGTTATTTAAAATATATGTGAACTAAACTTTAGAGAGCGAGGGAGCAAGTGAAATACAGGTGAGGTTTCTGCAAAGCCTTTCTATAAAGATGATTTGGGTGTGCTTATGAAAATTACTACTTACGAGCATGCAGTCCCTCCATTTTGGAAAGGGCCAACATAATAAGGATACTTGTCTGAAAGTTAAAGAAGAAGACGTGTTAAGTTCGCCCAATGAATTGCTCTATGTGGAAACAGTTCGTCATATGTTTGACTGCCTGGGTGTTAATCTTCAACACGTTTGCCATGACATTCATTTAGAAGAAAACATTTGGAGTTTACGAAAATAATATCACCACGGGTGACAGCTAGGAGTTATTTACAGCACTACCCACTTAAATTAGGAACCGTTCACACAAATGTGCCCTTGTGCGAAACACAGAGCTGAAGAATGAGAAAGACTACAGCGAAATTTGGCGCAATTATCAAATATAGAAAAACAAATGAAGCGCAAAAAAAAAAAAGGTGTTCTGTGTGAACCTCTTTATACAGTACTGATCAAAAGTAATGTCTCGCTAACATAAAATAAATTATAAACACAGCACTGTTACTTATGGTAAGAATATAGATATTACTTATAATTCTGTATAAAATACATCATTACAAATTATATGTAATGTACTGTATAATCTGTGTATAATCGTTTGCATTACTCTGCAAATGATTGTTACTGTATACTGTGATGTATTAACAAATTTATGATCTGAATGAACAAAGATAGTATGAACAGATTTGATGTATTTATTTATTTTTTTAATTATTGTGTGATAAACCAAATATTTCATCTTTTAACCTGTGTGGTTGGTCAAACATTCTGTATCACTAATCCGCAACCACCTCTAATGTGGGATATATGTATTTATATCTTTGGTATGAACAAATGTATATGTTTACACACACTGGAAATTTTGTCTAAGAACTTTTTCTGTGCAAATGCACAACTTGTATGCCATTATTTTTAGTTAATGATATTCATTGTTCTCTTACAATCTTCCATCTTAAAACTGGAAAATTAAGAATTGAATTTGCTATCTGAGGACTTTGACAATTATATATGTGTATGGCTAGATCTTACTCTTTGTGCATACTGCCAAACCAAGAAAGACTATCTCTAAGATTTCCATAGAGAGGTTAGAGAGTTCCACAAGACACTGACAGACTAATTCAGAGTTATCAAGGGAGCTCTTATTGGCCCAAATCCTTTTCAGTTGTCTTCATATTTCACAACACAATTGCTCTAGAGGAAAATCATTATTGCTCACTGTTTCCATATCAGTGCTTTCAAAATAGCAGTTATGGAGACCCGGGTTTCCTGACCACAGATGTTCACAGCTACTTCTGTACTGGATGGATATTCCGGAGAATGGCCATTGGACTATATTTGACAAGACAAAAGCAAACCGTGACAGAACTGATGGAAAGAGTAAGGAAAGAAGGTTTGCTCTGGGGTATTTACAGCCATTGCAAATAATAGGCTACCTACTTTCAATGGTTCTCTGTTGTTAGCGGCATTCACTTCTTCTGTGGTTTCTGAGCTTGCAATGACAGATGGATGTCCCGGTATGTTTGTGATATGTTATCCTAGTGTCAACTGTAGGATGACTCTGTATTCAAGGAAGCCAAAATGGAAAACACCTGTGGTGATCCTGGTGATGCTCTGTCTGGTAGAAAAAACATCTGGTTTCGTCTGCGGATGATTCTTCGTCCTTTTCTCTCACACTCCAGTATCCCTCATTCCTTTGCCCCCCCTTTCTTTATTCAAATATCATATGGAAAATTTCTCTTCTCCCTAAAGTAAGGCCAGAAAAAAAAATCTCATCTGGATTCTTCCACAGCAGCAGTGGTGATTGATAGAGACATAGCTGTTTTTATCTTAAAATGTTGGACAAAACAAATAGCTATAAATCTTCCCGTGTGCAAACAGGGAGACATTGGCCCGGGAGAAAGCAGGGAAGAGTGCAGTGAAAACTTTATGGCAGCAACAATGTTAATGGCAGCTCTGGATAATTCCAGGGGCCCAGCAGAATCAGACTCGAAGTGCTGATGCCAGTAAATGGTGATTTCATTCAGCTTCCATAACAGATTGATTTCTCTTTAAGTAACAGCAGTAGCTACCTTTCATTTTGGCATTCCAAAATGCGTACATATTGATATAGTTTATTTAACATATGTTTGGGTCATCATAACAGTGTTTTACTTATTTATTTTTCCTTCAGATTCAAGCAAGGGAAGAGTGCAGTGAAAACTTTATGGCAGCAACAATGTTAATGGCAGCTCTGGATGATTCCAGGGGCCCAGCAGAATCAGACTCGAAGTGCTGATGCCAGTAAATGGTGATTTCATTCAGCTTCCATAACAGATTGATTTCTCTTTAAGTAACAGCAGTAGCTACCTTTCATTTTGGCATTCCAAAATGCTTACATATTGATATAGTTTATTTAACATATGTTTGGGTCATCATAACAGTGTTTTATTTATTTATTTTTCCTTCAGATTCAAGCAAGTGACTGTCTAGTCTAAACATGGCCTGGAGTTTATTTGGTTTGTACCATCTAAATGTTTCAGAACAGTGTGTGAGTGATTACGTGCATGTGTGTTTCTCTGGCAAGTAGCATCTAAAGTAGGCTAAAGTGAAATTAGTTTATTTCTGTCTGGAAAAAATGACATATAGCTCTCACTTCCACAGGTGCAGAACAGGATGGGGACATCTTGTATTTTTCCTCCAGCTTCCTAAAATTCAAATCATCCAAGCATCAAGATTTATCCTTCCCTTGAGAGAACACGGTTGAGACACAACAAACCAGGAACATCAATGGAGCTTTAGGGTTTCTGTCAACAGTTTTTCCATTTCACCAAAATACGAAGGTAGTCTACCCCAAAGATAAAGTGTATCTGTTGCTGGCTGGCTTTGGATCATTCAATCAGCTAAGAATTCTTTGATGAAATACGACCTGAGGATGATGTTATTGGTGCACCATTTTGAGTTCTTTCAACAGTCTAGCACTTCTCTTTGACAACTAATCACGTTGTGATTGAAGAAAAGCAAGCTATACTTTAAAGGGAATGTGGGAACTTTCCAAGGCTGCTCCTGGAACGCTCAGCTTCCACCGAGGACTTCGGTTTTAATGATATCTCAAGGCCTGTCTCCTGCGCTGCTTGGAAGGAGCTTGGCATGATGAACAAAGTCCTGTGTGATGACCTCACAGGTTCAGAATAAGTAGCAATCCTGTATGATGATCTGACCCAAAGGTCCTGGAGAATGGAAAGCAACTCTAATGGTTTTTTATTTATTGTGTTAAGCTCCCACTCTAAAAGACAGAGACTAGAAAGATAACATTTCCTATTGTTTATATCCGCAGAATGTAATGTCTTGCAGATGTGTACTCCATTCAGTTGTGCATTTAAAAACCAGAAAGCTGGTGAGCAGTGCATGTAGCTTTTTTGCTACTTTATTAATTCATCAGCTTCAAAACTTCCTATCATAAACAATTATCCATCTCTTACTGTCTATTTTAGCTTGTTCAGTCATGTTGTCCATCCTTGAGGAAGTTTTGTCATTTTTTTAAAGTCTGTTCCAGTCTTTGTATGAGAACAAAAAATGTGCCACTCAGTTACATAACTCTGAAATAATGGACACCATCATATTTTTTGTGTGATCTGGATGTTTTCTGTCACTACTTCACTGTCTTGTATAATTAAAGGCCAAGAACTTAAAATAAATGAAGAAACTTGAAATATCTGCTAATTCTGAGTTAAGCTTAAAAACAGGTTCATGTAGACCCCCATATTCACAAACTAAAATGAAATACAGGATGTTCATAATGTTCGAGTTATGTAACTGAGTGACAAGGGAAGGAAAAGAGAATAATCACAAAAATGTATCAAACCAAGATACGAACAAGATCACTGGATGCTAAAATAAACAGTAAAAGATGGATAATGCTTCATACTGGGATAAAGTTTTGAACTGGCTGAGTTGATAAAGTAGACCACTAGAAAACCAAAATTACAGGTAGCAAGGCAGAAGAAAAAATCTTTAATTTCTCCTGAGTCACCAATCAATGCCTGACAGAGTTTTGCTGTCTTGTTTCCTCTCCTGTACTGGACAAAGTGCTTTTCAAGAGGGGGTTGGGACTCCCAGCATGTTAAAGCAATCATATTCTGCTGGTGGACCTCACCACAGCTTTGGGAGTTCTCTCCAGGGCTTTTCCTGAGTCACTGGATCTGGGGCAAAGTTACAGGCACTCAACATGCATCTCCATCGTGCCTCTTAAACCTGTCCGCCTGTCAGACAGCTGGAAAAAATCCATCCTTGTGTCCTGCTTTAGAGTGTTCTGTACTTAAGACAGCATAATTAGAGACTTGAATCTTCCTCCTCTAACCACACAAAGCTTACATCATTTTTGAATGAAATCGGCTATGTTTGATTTGAGGGCACATTCTTGAAAACTAGGAGGTCTGTTCAGTGCGTCAAGACATTAAGGAAGTTTACAAAAACTGAAACCCTATTGTGGTTTTGTGAATAAAACAGGTTTTTCTACTAAAATACCATGAAAAAGCCTGATGATGTTGCCTCAGAGAGCATGAGAAGTTCTGATCATGAAGGGACTGCCTGGAGTGTGTGAACGTGCCGACATGGCTGTCACCCCCCTTGGTGTGGAAGCTCAATTTAAAAGCAAGCCAAGTCAAATAAATGTTTATCCAGCGTAAACTCTTCCTAGAATCCAAACAGATGTCAGTGCCAGCTCTTACAGCACTGTCTGCTATGGACTATGGATTGCTTTACACTGAATCCCTGTTTTTATTATTATTATTTTTTTCAAATGTAATGCATAATGTGAACAAAATGTAGTACCAATTTCCATTTTTTAAACAATAAGATTACTTTGCCATCATCTAACACTCAATTAAAGTTAATCTTTAAAAATAATTTTTATTAATAGCCCTTAAAATTGATTTTAATGTTTTATTTATTTAAACGAAATATATTGTTCGTCACTCTCAAAAACAAAACACTATTATAACTGGATGATGTAAAGTGTTTGGGAGAAATATGTTTAGGTCACAGCTCTTGATTAAGTGTTTGATTGCTAAAAAAATTCAACTGATTGACCAGTCAAGATAATGTTGAAAAGAAGTAAAACTAAAGCCAAGGTAACCGAAGAGATGATTAAAAAGTCAAAGCAGATCAAACTGATTGGTAAATGGAAATGTTTTGATAAATTAAGCAAATTTTACTTGCCAAGTTTTTCTTATGAACAGACATCTGGATGATTAAATCAAAAAACTGAAAACAAACTGATCATGCACTA
The DNA here is from genome assembly GCF_001515625.1 of Sinocyclocheilus rhinocerous. Taxonomy (NCBI): domain Eukaryota; kingdom Metazoa; phylum Chordata; class Actinopteri; order Cypriniformes; family Cyprinidae; genus Sinocyclocheilus; species Sinocyclocheilus rhinocerous. The sequence goes on along the minus strand of NW_015642053.1, from coordinate 3,670,052 downwards.
CAGTAAATTATACAGTTTCTTGTCCAGACACATACATCACACATGCATCACATGCAACACTTTCTCCTATGTAATTTTTTTTGACAGGTGCACGCCATTCTGCTAAACACCCAATGCTTCTTCCAGGATTCTCCCCTTGGACATTTACAGCATCAGAGATAAAAGGAAACAACAACATTTTCATACATTTTCAATAATTCATGCCTCAGTCCTGCTGTCACGGTTGTTATGTACAGAAGGCACACGAAGAAGAAGAATAATGTAAACAGTCTTTAATTATCCACACCGACGGTATACACAAAAGGCAGGCAGGAATCACACGCACATACACAACATTAATTTTAACACTGGACGAGGGAACACAGGAACAGACTAGAACTAAATACAGTGGCAAATGAGGATAATTAACGAGACACACCTGAACCAAATGATACAATCAGACGGAGACAGAAACTAGGTCAAACAGAGCACATGGGGGACAAAAACACAACAAACAGTCCTTGGGTCTGACACCTGCGTTGCCTAAGAATGTCTAAGCTTTTACTGGAATTGTAGAGTGAGATCTGGCTTCCCGTTCTTATGTACAAGTGCTCTGTCTACCACTCATAAAAGAAGATTCTCGCCATCCCTGATTTACGATGTGCTCCAAGCTAGTTTTAACCAGTATTACATGTGCAGCTTGACCCAAAGACTGAACTCTTCAGACAGTCAGTAGACTGCATCAAGTATTGGCAATGTCTGTTTTTAGATATTTGGACCTTTCAAAGCTGTCTAATAAGCATGTGACCTGCATGGCTGATTATTTGTGAATATTCGAGCTTATAATATTTCAAGGCTTGTACAATAAATCTGTTTGTGCTGGCTAAAAATACCCAAAAGAATTCTAGATTGCTGAAAAATTTGATACGTTTGGCAGTGTGTGTTTATATAAATCACTTCATAAATTTAGATGGTTTGTACTTATGATTTACAAAAACAGCCAAGTTTGAGAAAGAGAAATAAAGACCAAATTCTTCAAACTTTCAAAACTGTTTCAGCTGGCTTCGATGGTCTAGTACACTAAATTTGCAAGAGTGTTGATGGCTTTATGCTCCTAAACAGTCCACAAGACAGAACAGCAGGTCCTAGTCGTGTTCCAATTAGGAATGCAAAGGGGACAGTCTAGACACTGCGTCAAGGAGGAGAGAGAAGACCTTCAGTCGTTTTTCATTTTTTTCACAGGCATGTCCCCTGGGCTGCATCATCTCACTAAGGCACAACTAGGCCCATGTGATCTGCAAATTTCTGAAAAATTGGAACGTGTGATGCTGACAAAGTTCTATGCTGGCCCTTGAGTGTTCGTTTATTAGATATTTTGGCTAAGGCTCAGTATCCCGAAGCACTACGTTAGTAGCATGTAAGTAGTACTTAATTTCTATGATACGTTTCGCAAAAGCGTTGTTGAAGTTGAATGATCATAAATTTACAAGCACCTCAAACTACTTCTGGATCTTTCCATTAACTTTCACAGTTTATCAGAGACAAAGGTCACATGCATTTTGATCATTACAAAGCCACTACATTTGAGAATTAAAAATGTAGAGACTGTGCTTATCACGTGATAGGCCTCGATTTATATCCAGATAATAGGGTATAGAGTTATGCACTGTATAGGTCTGATTTGTTAAGAATTGTTAACTGCTTGCAATAGAGAGATGATGTTAAAAGATCATTTCAGAAGAAATATGAGACCCTGCACAAGTTTTGGCACTTATAATAAAAGCAGGCTTACATAAATATTAACATATTAGATTTGCGCACATTATGACGGTCCACATCAAATGTAATCACTACATTTATGTCCATGCATGTTCACTGATCTAGTTGAGAATTTTTTTAAATCTTGTTTTACTAAAGTCATTATATATTATAATTAATTTTCTTTGTTCACCAATGTTAAAGAATTTTTACATCTTGACAAATTGACATGCTTTTTTGTGCATTTTTTCATATCGCGGAGGCCAAAATATTGGAGAAAGTTTTGGCTCAGCACCATTGGTTTGTTTTACGTTTTGCGAACTGGTTTGGGGGTATGGTTTTGCTCTATCACAAAATAATGTACAATGTAACTTAAGATGAATGTTATTGGTAAACTAAGCCTAATTTGATTTTGCTCTCAGCTACTAATAGCATGTAACACTTTCAGCCTCATTTAACACATGTTTAAACTACAGAATTCAGCAGAGCCTAGCATCTTTGTCTGAATGAAAGAGAATGATGTGTTTCAGAAAACACAACAATGTGATATACCATTAGATAATAAGAATCCTGCTAGGGATTTAGACATGTCTCTCACCATTGTGTTCATGCAAACCTTCACAACTTTCTGGGTAAGTGTGTTTAAGAGCTTCACTGGGGCACATTTGTGGAACAAGCCGTGGAACAGGGCCTCTGATTTCCTTTATTTGTGGTGGAGCCCTGGAGGGAGAGCTGTCACTCAAAATATGCCGGTCTGCAGATACTTGGGTATTACCACAGGAACCTGGTGCTGATTATGGGAAATGGAGACTGATCTCATGTTTGGCCTGAGCAGACATGTACTTAAAGAAGAGGTCTCTAAAGAATGAATGGAATATTAAAGCTTGTCTAACTATATGTTTAGGCTTGATGCTATCAATCACCTGATGCAAGTTTAAATGTATGATCTGTTGTACCAATAACCTCTGACAGGAGGATCAAGAACATACTGAAAATCATTTCTTTTTTCCTTAGTCTACACAGCCGTTTTCCACTGAACTCTGAACGTGCCTAGTCGTTTGGGTGCGTCAGGCTGTGAAAGCCATGACTCACCATCTCCAGTGACTCTCCACAGGAATGTTCCTCTACCTCTCTGTGAGGCTGAATTCACATCTGGATGTGGAGATGGAGCTTGATTCCCTGAATCTCAGTGCTGGAACCCTTTTCTGTGTGACACATCAGCTGTTAAAGCCTGGTAAACCAACTTCTCACCTGCTTTCCTCTTATGTTGGTTTCAAAGACCTCAAGAAAAGGAGTGTTATTGTGCTATTTGTGTTTTTTCTCATCATAGTCACACATGGAAGCCAGAATGGAGGCCAGAAGAACAAACAGGAGAGCTTATGAACATGCCAACCAATTAGAAGACAGGTTGTCAGGGTGGTAAAGGAAGTGAAATCAGTTGCAGGGATAACAGATTTGAGTTTCAAACACAAAACAGGAACTCCGGAACTAAGCCACTGTCCGAGAGGCAGAAGAGATTCCAGCCAGGTCCGTGGAAGTGGATGTCAGCTCAGCAGGAGGCGTCTAGGAAAGGGGTTTCAGAGCGAATGGCAGAGAGCAACAGTTCAAGAGCAACGAGACAGACAAGCTCTCCAATGAACACCAGGACACAGGGAATGGCGACGGTGGGAGAGAGAGGGAGAGTGGTTCCAGAAGAGTGAAGGCAGAAGCCTGGCTGACTTAACTGGAATCTTCTGAGGCTGGTGGAATAAACTAAAAGACAGGAGCTCAAGAAACAAGGAAATAGATAGCACAGAACTAAATCAAAAAAGAAAAACCCTAATATCAAAAAGTATAAAACAAATGCAAAGGAGACTAGACTAGACTAGACACGACACGACACGACACGACACGACACGACACGACACGACACGACACGACACGACACGACACGACACGACACGACACGACACGACACGACACGACACGACACGACACGACACGACACGACACGACACGACACGACACGACACGACACGACACGACACGACACGACACGACACGACACGACACGACACGACACGACACGACACAGGCTCCCAGTCAACAGAAACAAAAAGCCATGTTAACTCAGCAGAGCAGAGATTCGATCTGGCACAGGACAGAAAACAAGAGGGGAATATAAAGGGAGACTAATGATCTAAAACAGGTGTTAACCCTAACAAGATAATCAGGTAACAAGAGGGGCGAGGTAACAATAGACAATAGAGCACATGGCAAACACAAATACCAACTGACAGCCATGTGCTCCAGACAACCAGGACACAACAAAAACAAACCCAGATCAGACCAGTGCCTTGACACAGGTAGTCTTTATAAACCGCATTTCGTTTTTCTGTGGAACATGAAGGAAGTGGGGTTTTTTTTGTCCATACAATGAAATTCAGTTGGTTATAGTGTTGTTTTGGACCCCATTATCATTCATTGTATGGACAAAAGAATTGAAACATTCTTCAAAATGTCTTCTTTTTTTGTTCCACAGAAGAAATAATGTCATACGGGTTTGGAATGACATGAAGGTGAGTAAATGAAGACAGTATTTTCATTTACGGGTGAACTATCAGAACGGTTAAGTCAGAACGCATGCGAAAGGGGTGAATTGTACACGTGAGCAGCACAGTTTTATATTCTCCTGGCTTTTCAAATCTCTCAACAGAGAAAACAGTATTGGATCTCGAAGACAAGTCCTCTGCTGGTTTCATGAGTGAGTTCTTCTACCAGGAAAAGGTAGCATCTGGGTTTGGTTAGTTCCAATTAACCCAATTTAAACAGTCCCCGCAGAGAGGAGGGAACAATTCCTGGGGAATTTCTCTCATGAACTTGTGTTATTGTTTTGGGTAGGATCCCCATCAAACACTCTGAGTGAGGTTAGGGATGTATTCCATGTCCAAGAAGAGGAATAAATCCTTAGCACAATTAGAAAAGGATACAGTTAGAGTTTTGCTCCATGGGTTCATTCTTGGGTCTGGGCGGATGGAAGGGAAGTTGAATATTGTGTCATTCATGAGGAAAGCTTTGTTTTATTTCATCTGAATTAAATCAGTCATTTCAGGTACGATCAAGTGTGTCTGGAAGGATCAAAGGTTTGGCTGAAGGTCGTCAGGTTCAAATTCCTCCATGAGGTTTTTGACAATTGAAACCCCGGGATAACGGAATGACTTCTACTGACCCCATTTACCATCAGAAATCTGATCTTATCATGAAAAAATGTCTGGCTACATTTCTGACAAACAAAATTATCTGACTTCATCAAAGGTTGTTTGACACGTTCTTTGTTTATGTGAAATGAGTGCATGAGTTTGCACAAGAATTGAGACACAAGCCACCAGCATCTAGGGGCAAGTGTTATAAACCAGCTGAACCTTGAACCAGTAAACTACTTTTGAGAAACTATTTTAGAAGCCCAAGGGCAAGGCTAGGAATGCATGCACTGTAAGGAGGTAAAATAAGCAAAACAAGGAATAATACAATGCAGCGGTTCGCCTGTCCGTCTCACTTCTGTTCCGAGTACCTTTGAAAAATGGAACGACTGCCTCTCCCACTGTTTATCCATTTCTTCTGCTGTCTCAGTGGTCATGCAATGGGTACCAAAAGTCTGAGACCACATAAAAAATAAAAAAAAATTCCTATTTAAACCTTGAAATGAACAGTAAAAAATGTTAACAGTAAAACTGAAACATTACCCAAAAAATAAAAAATAAAATAAAACAACTATAGTTGGCGCCGATAGCCTTGTGGGCAGCACGCCGGCATACTGCGCAATGGTGCTATGGGCGTCCCGAGTTCAAATCTTGACTTTAGAACCTTTCATGATTCTGCCCCCCCCCCTCCCACTTCGCTTCCTCTCAGTTATGATCTGTCCTATCATAATAAAAGGTTAATAATATGCCAAAAAATTACATAAATAAATAAAACAACTACCATTAACCTATTAACCTAACAGATTGGCCACAAACTGACACTAGCCTATCAGAAAACAAGTCATTATTTTGTAATTGCTCATAATTTATAATCAGTCAAGTTTTATACATGATTTTATAGAACCTTATAACATTTTTAGGTAACACTTTAGAATACTGCTCCATCGTTAATGAATAACTACACAGGAACAAATGACTAATGCACTATTAACATTCTAGTAACTACTATTAACTGACAAGAAACTCTGATTAACGATTTAGTAAGTTCAGTATCAGTTGAAACTGGTAGTTCACTGTTGGCTAATTAATAACTGTTATTTTTTTCATATATCCTGGAGAACTACTAAGAACTACTGTACACAGGTTCATAATTAATATGAATTATGCATAATGTATAATTAATTCTGAAGTGACGATCATGGCAACCCACCAGTAATGACTCAAGTATTACCAAATCCTTCTAAAGGAAATACTAATTACTTGGATCAGTATTCTAAAGTGAAAAGCATGATAACTCCCTAATATTGGCTGACGTCATTGTACGTTTTTGAGATATATGTAAGGTTGTAGATAGTAATGACTTTAGTGTTACTGTATACTTCTAAAGGAATTACTTGTATTTGGATCAGTATTCTAAAGTGAATATCACGGTATCCCACTAGTAATGATTTAAGTGTTACCAAATCTGGCAAAATGAATTACTTACTAGAACCTTACAAAAACCCCAAAAGTTTACAATGACTTCAATAATTACTAGGGAGTTATCATGATCTTCACTTTAGAATACTGATCCAAAAAATGTGTAATTCCTTTAGAAGTAAGTAGTAACACCTGAATAATTACTATCCAATACAAAACCCTCAAAAGCTTACAATGATTTCAGTCATTACTAGAGAATTATCATGTTACTCACTTTAGAATACTGATCCAAATAATTAGTAATTCCTTCTGAAGAATTTGGTACTACTTGAGTCATTACTAGTGGGTTACCATGACCTTCACTTTAGAATTAATTATACATTATGTATTATTCACATTAATTATGAACCTGTATACAGTAGTTCTTAGTAGGTCTTAGGGAGATATGAAAAAAATAGTAGTAACTGATTAGCTAATAGTGAAATACCACATTCGAATAAGCACTATTACTTACTAATTCATTAATCAGAGTTTCTTGTTAGATACTAGTAGTTAGAGTGCTAATATTGCATTACTCATGTGTTCTTGTGTAGTAATTCATTAATGATGGATCAGTATTCTAAAGTGTTACCCATTTTTAGAATATCTTCTCCAAGAATGGATATTGGCTTGTTAGAATATTAAGGTGTTTCTTAGCTTTATAGTCATTGGCTGTGAGAAAAATAGATGTTGGCTAAAATACTGAGAGATTATTTAAAAATAGATGAAAACTAAAAAATCCTATCAAATGATCTAGAGGAAATTGAATAGAGGGAATAGGAATTGATTTCAGTGACCTAAATACCTTGAAATGATGTAGGGAAACCACAAACACCAAAAAAGGTTGTCTAAAAACTCTGAATGTGTTTCATGCAGGAATGGTCACATTGACTACTTGATTTTAGTCAAAATGATTGTGCTAATGATTGCACAATTATATTTTTTACACTACACTTTTTGCACTGTCCACAGAAAATCAATCAAGTGATTAAATTAAATTTCCTTTTAAATTTATAGTTAATTTAGAGCATGGTTTCTTAACCACAGTGGCAGCGTTTTTAAGCATCTTTTACTAGTCAAATGGAGAATTCAGAAAAGTCTAAATATTAATGAACCACCAAAGGCCACACTTTTCCACTTCAGCAAGGAAACCAGATTTATCTTGCTGACTGATCCAGTGACATCATCTCTCTTTTCCTGACAAAGAAATATTACCCATAAGCAGTGTTGGGAAGGTTACTTTGGAAATGTAATAGGTTACAGATTACAAGTTACCATACTTAAAATGTAATAAGTAGTGTAACTTTTCAATTACTTTATTAAAGTAATGTAACTGATTACATTTGATTACTTTTTGATTACTTTTCTAAATTTCTAATGTTTTCAACTGTTTATCATTTTCAAACATGTAAACCAGGCAGGGTAAACCTTACAGTAGTACTCAACACTGATTACTGTCACACTTTCGAAATCCTTCATCACTTGAATTAAGATTATAAAATTTGAACACATCCACCACAAAATCAGACTTTAGTA
>NW_015642053.1:3599494-3662091 GCF_001515625.1 Sinocyclocheilus rhinocerous | reverse complement strand
GCTCATTAGCATGTAAAGAGATATGCACGGAAACGAGTCGCTGTGAACAGCTGTGAACAGAGCAAGGTAAAAAGGGTGTTGTTTTACACGACCACTGAGACCATTTCAAGAATACCCTAAAGAATCATACCAACGTGGAAAATGGGCATCCGATGTCCCCTTTGAAACACAGCCAGCACAAAATCAGACTTACTTTAAAATCATTCTGAGGTTAAATACATATTTAAAATTATAACAAGAAATATTTGATCAGCTATGCTATGATACTGTTTTTGGAATCAAATCTTTACATAGCTATGACAGTAAACACTGGAATCTAACAATGCCTTGGAAAAAAACAGTTAATCTTTAAAAAATGAAGCATAGCTATATATAAACCCATATAGGAAATAAAAGAGTTATCGAATAAGCTTGTTCTAAACTCCTGAAACATTGTTGTTTCATATTTTAGAGCAGTCACTGCAATTTATGAAAGAAATAATTAAATCTGTATGTGAGAGTGTGTGTGAAAAAAGCAGATGTAACCCCCTTTGTAATCCTTAACATTTTCATAAATAACTGTAATTTAATTACATATTTTTTCTCAGTAACTGTAACTGATTACAATTACTTTTATTTTGTAATTAAATTACGTAATTCCGTTACATGTAACTAGTTACTCCCCAACACTGCCCATAAGTCTGATTTATAGATGTTGCCTGTCACACAGTTTGAACAAGGGATTCCTGCTATGAAACTGGAGACTTAAAAATAATTCAGTGCTTTCTATTATAAACAGGGAACAGTCAGTAGAAACAATCTGTTTACTGGACATCTCAGTATTTTATATTGATACATAACCTGTACTGTTTTCTGAAATGTAATCATTCTCCCACTTTAAGAGTTTCCAATAAGAAAATATGGCAAACTGTTATTTCTAGCATATTAGTCTGCAGTGCACTTCTTTAATGCATAATGCCTTGAGGGAAAAGCCTACATTTTTTTTCTTCAGAAGTAACAAAAGCATTAAGGTTAATCATTCAGTGCGAAACGCGAGCAAATTTGTTATCGTATTGACTCACATAGCTCATGATATTTGGTGCCTTTCACTTTGCATTATTCCAAAAAATTAAATCACACACGCATTCCCGTTTCTGACTTTTACAAGATTGGAAACTGTGTAAATTGCCCAAGCGGAAAGGAACATAAAAAATAAATTGGTAACAAAGTGAGAGAAACAAAAAAATATATTATAACAATAAAAAAAAAGATTTCCCTGGGGCCTAAGACATAAAATGGCTGAGATAAAATGGGAATTCTAAAGACTTCGTCTAGCATTCTCTCATTGTTAGCTCATAGAGTGCAACGTCAGTCTGGAAGTCATTAGCTAAATGTTCCGTTTTAATGACAGATATATGAATACTTTGGGAGGTGAGGAGAGGGGAAGGCTATATGCTTATTATGTAATGTGGGCATTAGATTCTGTGACGTAAAGAGGATCAGAGGCTTTGTTATAAATTTTGTCTAGGTTATGCTGTGATTGCTGTGGAGATTAAAATGTGCATCATAATTTTGGATAGATGAAGAGCAATATGGTTTAAAGCATGTTTATTTAGGACTATTAAGCAAAAATGGTACATGCAAAACCATTCTATACAGAAAGCATGATTTCCCCCCCCCCTAGAACTCCTGTCCATTCTTATAAGATATCTGTTATGTGCAGTGTTCGAATTGAAAGGGGGCTGGGGGGGTCCCGGACCTCCCATAAGCATTAAGGGACCCCCCCATAACACCCAAAAATATATACTTGGGGGGTCCCCTGGTTTTTCTATAAAACTTTGATACTTAAAATGAAGTTTCTATTGCTGTATTAAATTTAGACCTGCTTATGTTACATCATATTTTATTTTTACGCGTTTTTACAGCATTGCTCATTATAACCAATCACACACGATTCTGTTGAGCTTAGGAATGCAGTAGCCAATCAGAGGCGTTCAGATTAGTCATTGCTGAAACCCCAGAGTTTTGTTCAGACTGAAACTCGCGAATTCCCTCATCATAAGCAACAAAGTGCAGATGTACGTACTATGTAAATTAGATATTCATTCATCATACAGTGTATGGACAGCTTCATTGATAATAAGAGGAGTTATGAGTGCTTAAAACTAGCTAACAGTTAGACTGAATGCTAATTTAGAGTGTGTTCTTTCACTGCATGATTCAGTAAAATAAAATGCATTTAGAATGCTCCCAAAATTCAAGGGGCAGAAAATTTATATATTTATATAATTTCATATAGTTTATCAATATCACACAAAGAGTGCAATTTTTTCGCAAAAATCACAAATGTGATATTGATTTCATACAACAGTTCAATAAACAAGAAGTTAATATTAAGAGACTTACGTTTTAGACAACATATTGCCTATTTTTTGCTCTATTTCGCCAACAAAAATGGTTCCAAACAAAGCCACAACACTGTTTTGTGTGTCTGAAAAACATGAGTGTTTCGTTCCTGAATGAATCAACCGTTTGAATGATTCTGTTCAATCGCAATTAATCACTTATTAACAGTGACTTGCTGCCACCTACTGGCGGTTTTAATTTCACATTTTAAAATACCTTTTTATATATATATATTTAAAATCATTTCAAATATCAGTATTCAACGTTTTAAGATTAAGGGGAGACACTGCAGGCAAAAGCACTGTTTTTTCATTCACCTGTCAATTTTGAGATTTTGGGCTTTTTGACTTTTCATAAAGTGTTTTTTCAGACTAGTGGAAAGAAAACATCCAAAAGACACTGTTAAGCGTTTCTTTTATAGCACTTTATCTATTTGTGTCAATAGATTCAATTACAATACATATTTTTAAAGGCCGTTTTCTCAAAATGAGTTTTTTCTCCTACACTGAGCCATAAAATCTCCACTTCAGTAGAACTTACACACACCAAACTTTACATTTTTACTCAAACCCACGACCTTCGGGTTACAAGTCTGGAATGTTTTGATTGTCTTTGTTTAATGCATTTTGTTAAATTTTGAAATCGCTGTCATTTGAAATTGACCGATGACATCCTAACATGCAGTCCATGTAAATGTAATGTTTTTTTTGTTTAATGTTTGTTTCAGTCAAACAGTAAGTAGGAGTGATTCCCTTTGGAAGTCAGTTGCCCCTTTTGACATGAGTTGCTGTAACATCTTGTTTGTCAGCCCTAAAAGTATTTTCTGAATTATGGAGTGACAAAAAGAGATACCCCAAATTCCCTCTGTAAAAACATTTGCCTCTAATATGTAAAAAAAAAATAAACAAGAATTTTGAAACTGACTTCATCCAGTGTTCAGATTTTTGTACTAGAAATGTATGCAAATTAGCGCATATTTCATTAGATAATGCCTCATTTGCATATTTAAACATAACATTTTACAAAACTTGTAATACAAAAAATGTTTGCAATTATCAATGTAATCAATCAACTGGGTAAGTAAGGTGATAATTAGTAGTTAATTTTTTTTACCCTATTCACCTGCAGTGTCTCGCCTTAAAATATCAAAACATTATTTATGCATGTGTAACTGCAGGTTAAATGCATTCATGTCCTGCATTAACAGTGTGTATATGCATCTAAATGCCTCTTCAGATGCAGCTTCTGTGTTTCCCTTGCATTGCATGAATTTTGTTGATAATGATTTTATTTGTTTTTGGTAACAGCCCCAAATGTCTTATTATTGCAATTGACTTTATTGATTAAATGTAAGAATTTGACACACTTCTAGAAAAGAATGGCTTTACAAAGGTAAAAATACCCATAAAGGGTAAAAATCATTTTAAACCTGTTGGAAAAGATGAATTTCTGTCACTGCTGTGAACTGACCACACAGAGTCAGCTGTCCACGGCAGTCCTGCAACGCAACACACACAAAATATTGTCTGATTATCGTTATCGATAAAATCCCAGAAAATATTGAGATATAATTTTTTGTCAACATTGCACACCCTAGGCTAGATATTTAATTCTTCTTTCTTGCTTAGTGATTGTTTGGTACACCTAATTCACTGATCATCCTAAAATAATCTTTTATCTTAGAATTTGGTTTTCTCAACGATAACAAAAAATATGCATCATATGCATATAAAGTTTTTTTTATTTTATTTTTTTATTTTATTTTATTTTATTTTTTGTGAAGGGGGTGTGGGGTGGGGTGTTGGTTAGGGGGACCCCCCAAGAGCTTTGACACAATTCGAACACTGGTTATGTGCATTAGTTTACCATATGTTTGCTTTTATTCCACTTGTTTGAAAGATAATTTTTCCAGAAATTGTTTCTATTTCTAAGTATCCTATTATTTATTATCTGTACAAGAGGTGGTCAAAAGACAACAAGAAAGAAAAAGAAGATTAATTGATGATTCTCCCTGGACCAAAATCAATCTGGTAAGCTTCCCAGTGACCCCATTGGGACAGTCTAGTGGTCAAAATGTCCTTCTCTCCGAGTTATGATCGCTAGGTTTGCAGTCTACAAAAAAGCAATACTTTCACACTCTGAGCATATATATTTACTGAACAGTTCAGAAAACATATGCAATGACATGCCCTTTCCTCTGCATCAAAGTGATAGTTCTGTAATACATTAAAAGAAACAATTATAAAACTTTGTAAAAGTTTTTAATGCTGCAGTTGGCCTTTAAGAGCAAAACTGACTTATTAACTTATAGCTTTTCACAATTCAATTTCAATACCTTTAATGTATTTGTTTGTATACTTGTGCTAAAGCATATTGTACAGTTTTATTACATAGGCTACAGCATATATTTTATACAAACTCGTTCATAAGCTTTGGAGCAGTTTCTCAATTGCGCATGCCAGTGGACAGCCTGATAGATTCAGTGGATTTGAACATGTCTAATAATGTATTTTTAATGCTAGATGAGGTCGTCCTGGTTTTCAGCAGAGCAGAGCCACTGTGGTGCAGGTAACTTAATTAACGTGAAAAATTAACATTTGGCTACCATTGTTATCCATAGAAGAATGATTCTCCGAAGATGTCTCCGAATGTTGGCCCTTTTGCTTCTCTTCACCTTCATAAAATCTCAAGGTAATACTGTAGATTTTTCTTGATATTCTGTATTTAAATCATCTTTATTTCTCACATTTGAATGTGTATCATCTTTGTGATAAAACTTTGTAAAAGTTTTTAATGCTGCAGTTGGCCTTTAAGAGCAAAACTGACTTATTAACTTATAGCTACACATAAAAAGGTACGCTCATGATCATATGATGCATGAGCTTTGGCAGGCATCCCTGTTCTGTGTGCATTATGTAATTAACGAGGAACCTTTCTCAAGAGCTGATTATAAAATGCACATCTTGGCAAAACAACATCAAATTTGTTTGAAAAACCTGGAACTGTAATTTAGACTCCACGGACACATCAGTTCGGTCAAAGGAAGGAAGACTTATTATTTTGCTCACTCTAATCAGGCACTTAAAAGAGGGCGGCACTCATGGGGATACTTTCTCATTTTGGACGTATACAGGATATAAAGTAATTTCCAGCATAAAGTAGTGAAATATACAATGATGTCATGCATTTAACCCTCTGCTGAGGCCAGATTTTGCGAGAGCTCTCTGATTTGCTTCACCTAGGGCAGGCTGTAAACATGTACATCATCTGTCTCATCTGCTGTAGTATATCTCCACTTTATGTGCTTTCGTAAAATGTTCCCACTCAACAAAAAATTGATGGAATGTCTTCCGTTTTGTTTTCAGAAAGGAATGGAGCATATTTTCAAAGGAATGTAAAACTCCTGAGAGAACAGGTCAAATTAAAGTCATACATCTTAAATGGTAAATGCCACGTTGTGCTGTGAGGTGTTCATTGTGTCTATCTATCTATCTATCTATCTATCTGTCTATCTATCTATCTATCTATCTATCTATCTCTGTCTGTCTGAATATTTATGGGACATACTGTATTTGGTATTTGATACTGGGCTATAGAATTACAGGATGGAAATTATTATGTATTATATTATAGTAATATATTATTTATATATTGTTTTAGTTGTACTGTACATATGTACACTCTCTCTGTATATCACTAACAGATTTTTTTTGTGTGAAGTGTGTTTGGTGTGATCTGGCATTTGTCCATTGACACTTCTTTTCTAGTGCTTTTTAGTATAAACCTGACTTCAATCTTGACCTTCTCACATAACTATGCTCACATTTAGGTCTTCACCCTTACCCCAACAGCCCCAGGCGCGATTCAGAACTGCATTAGCTAATGAAAACTGTCATGACGTGCTGTCACTGCAACAACCCGCACCTCTTCCAGTCCAGCGCAACCCTCCTCCAGCACCCCAAACCCTCCCCTTTTGAAACCAAATATGCGCCAAGAGAGATCAGTTATGAAGAGGGAGCCCGTGAGTCCGGCATCATCTGGATTTATCACGTATCAGCATTGGAACATAAAGACATTGTTCAGTAACATCTCGTGATTGACTGTCTTCCTCTGTGAACTGTGTAACTCGCTTCGTGCGCGAATTTTAAACTTTGCGCTTGGGGACCCGTGGCATCTCCAGGTTTTACGCAATGACTTTTTGATCATTATCCTGGGTTTACCATTGTGGAACTGACTGAGGAGTAGAGCGGATAGTTATTTTAGTCTTGTACATATACTTATTTGTTAGACTAGTTTTTTTTTATTTATTTTTTTTACTATATTTCACGGAGTTCACCTTTGGTTCGGGTAAGTGAGATGCTTGTCACTTCTCTATTGTTGCTGGTTTATGAGAAGCCAAAATAAATATGTCGTGGGTTCTTAAAAATGTGTATTCTTTTTACACAGACTATACATGCGTTTGCGTCACAGTGTTTTTACCGTTGATTTTTTTTCACAACTTCAAAAATTACATTTTAGTCAGAGTGCGCCGTGTAGACGCTCGCGTTGCAGGCGCGTAAAGAGGTAACCATAGCAACTCTACGCTGATCAATCGCCTATCGTTCAGTAGCATACGTCAGTAAAATACTTTATTGTATGTACATATGACAGGCGTAATCATAAAAACGTTTTTATGTACGCCAAACGATAATTTTGGTTGTGCGACTGAAATCTAAAAGGATTGTGCCCTGACGGAAATTCCTTTGAAAAGTAGTTGTAGGCTATGATTCGCACTTTCACAAAAGTTTCAATACCTTTAATGTATTTGTTTGTATACTTGCGCTAAAGAATATTGTAGAGTTTTATTACATAGGCTACAGCATATATTTTATACAAGCTCGTTCATAAGCTTTGGAGCAGTTTCTCAATTGCGCATGCCAGTGGACAACCTGATAGATTCAGTGGATTTGAGCATGTCTAATAATGCATTTTTTAATGCTAGATGAGGTCTTCCTGGTTTTCAGCAGAGCAGAGCCACTGTGGTGCAGGTAACTTAATTAACGTGAAACATTAACATTTGGTTACCATTGTTATCCATAGAAGAATGATTCTCCGAAGATGTCTCCGAATGTTGGCCCTTTTGCTTCACTTCACCTTCGTAAAATCTCAAGGTAATACTGTAGATTTTTTCTTGATATTCTGTATCTAAATAATCTTTATTGCATCATATTTGAGTGTGTATCACCTTAGGACCAGCATGTATCATATGAGTCATATTGTTGTTGTACTCTAACAATTATATAGCCTACATGGATTATTTTTAGTCATTTTGTACTAGGTTATATATATATATACACAAGGGAAAGCGTGTTTCTTATGTCCTATGACTAATTCAGTGTTACACCATCTTTAATCACCTTTTTGCCTTTATTTAAAACGGTCCTGGGGTGTAAAATATTCCATGTAGCTCAATAAACATTGAATCAGATTTTGTATGTAGTGACAAATTGAATATAGAATAACCAAATGTAAAATAACTTAAAACATGTACCTATTTTTAGATGCACAAATGGAAGATGAGACCGTTTTTGACCTGTTTGAAACCAGTGGGATCACACGCAAGACTATAGGTGTGAAGCTTTTCAAGGGTCTGGACAGCGATGCTCCAGCATACCGCTTCATCCGTTTTGACCAGCTCCCCTCGGTCAGCTCCACAGCGGTACAAAAACTTCTTTTGCAGATACAAAACAACGAAGGCTTCATTCTGACAGCCACTCTGCGCCAGGACCGCACATCCCGTGGCACCATTCTTGCACTGGAAGGCCCTGGAGAGCGCAGGCAGTTTGAAGTTGTTTCGGATGGAAGAACCAACACTTTAGATTTGGTGTACTGGTGGGCTGATGGCTCACGCAATGTGATCTCTTTTGAGGATGTAGACCTCTCGGATTCACAGTGGAAGAATGTAACGCTTTATGTGCATGGAGAGACAGCAACTTTGTACATTGGTTGTGGACTCATTGATAGCTTTATTCTCGATGAACCTTTCTATGAACACCTGACCGCCACAGGTGGTCATATGTATGTGGCCAAAGGGGCCACACGAGAAAGCCACTTTAGGGTATGTTTGACCTTACATTATCGAGAAAAGTAAAGTGCATGCCAGTTGAATGCATTAGGACATAAGCTACAGGATATCAAGAATAGCAACTAATACGTTTTTGCTCTTTGTAAGGCAATTTAATCTGCATTAGTAGTTGCAGTGCATGCCAAACAAGTTGCTGGAAACTGAGTAATAAATTACAGCTGATCCTCTAGTGTTCTGTAAATCCAACCCAACTTCGCAGTCATGGGAGAAATATGTGAACGGTTGAAAATTGGCAAAGTAAGCCTGACAGCAGCTGTTGTTTCTTTCAGGGCTTGCTGCAGAATGTACGTTTTATCTTTGACACCCCACTTGAGGACATTCTGGAGAGCAGGGGATGTGATCTTGGAAACCCAGGTAGGAGGGGCTTGTGAGTCTTAACATTCTTTTAGACAGCCAAAAAAGATTTGTGGGATCAAGATGAAGTTCCTGTTTAATTGGAACTGCTGTACGGAATATGTAACTCACAGACAGGAAGGGATTCGTTCTGTAATGATCTCCATTTTGTTGGAATATTTTGTGTTTTGGTTTTCTTCAATGTCAGCCGAATGGTGGCTGTGGAAAGAATGGGTTCTTAAACTGCAGGCTTTTGACATCCTTCACTCAGGGGAAGGTTTTTGGCACTTGACACTTAGCTTTCTAAATAAACATGCTTAGAGGGGCTCACGCTTGTGGAGACCTGTGCACACTCACTCAGATTAGCAGCAACCACCGTGACTGAAGAAATTATTAGCTTGGAATTGCCATAATGTGCGTGTAGTACAAGCCTGTATTTGTCTAAGTAGGCCATCCATCCATCAATCTGTTCTGATTTTGTAAGTGTCTTTCAATGCACATCAGCCCTCATGATTTAGTTTTAAGACTGTTATGTTGTTGTAATTGTACAAAAATTGCATTTAGCTCATTTTTAGCTTATATTTAAATGATTTTACCTTGTTAGAAGCAAAAGGGCCATGTGTTCACTCACATAGATGTGTCAGTAGGTCATAAGGCCAAGAAGGAAGGGTAGTTAAGTTAAACATGAATGCAACCAAACACACTCGCACTACCACATACGCGCACACACACACACACACACACACACACACACACACACACACAGACAGACAGAAACACACTTAAAGTCACTTGAGGATTAAATGAGTTCTACAGATATAGAAAAACAGTCCTGGCTTCACATAAGGGAGTTCAAACCAAAATAATATCATGGTTTAAAAATGTTTTGAGTGTCTAGAGTATGTTCAACGAATAACTCTTTACACATGATGGTAATCTACATGTCATATATCCAGAAATTATGACGCTA
Organism: Sinocyclocheilus rhinocerous; assembly: GCF_001515625.1. Classification (NCBI taxonomy): domain Eukaryota; kingdom Metazoa; phylum Chordata; class Actinopteri; order Cypriniformes; family Cyprinidae; genus Sinocyclocheilus; species Sinocyclocheilus rhinocerous. The sequence continues at coordinate 3,652,279 of NW_015642053.1, read as the reverse complement.
TCTTTGATGCTGCCCTAAGAGTCTTCGTTTCGTTGTTATCTGGCAATAACAAAGGAAACAAGTGAAGATATTTACAACTGTCTAATCTAAAAACTAAGTGCTGTTTTATGTTAGACTTTTAATAATAGTTTATTGGGGTAACTCATAGTACTGCCCCACCCAGACTTTAATATTATATTACTCCTTTTGAACTACTTGAAAATAACTTCAAAAAAAATTGCGTCTAAAGACGGCGACCAAGAATTGCTGAGATAGGTCTGTGTGCCTAGAAATAGTTTGCTCGCGGTTACATGTGTGTTATATCACAGGAGCCAATGAAATGTTTTAATTTGGCTTCCTATTGCAATCTTCAAGCGCCTGAGTGTCGTGTATAAAGAGGCCTTATTGCAAACAGGTTTAGTTGTCATGCTGTGAGATACCCAATGTCTGCATTCCCCATCTTTGTACTTGCCTTAAAGGTGAAGTGTATAATTTTTCCAACATTAAAAGACTTTTTCTTATCCCACCTTGCTCAAATATCTATAAGTAACCCATTTGTAGTTTGTGATTCCTCTGAAAAGTGTAAACACTGTGGGTCTATCAAAACATTTTAACCAACCTGACACAATGTTCGCTCAACCAGTTCTGTGACCAGTGACAGATGCACTTTTTTTGCTTTCTTTTTGCTTAAATGTTCTGTTATGGATGGGATATTATAGTATGCACTACTTCAAAAGTTTGGGATGGTAAGATTTGTGAAAGATGTCTCTTATGGTCACCCATGAGGTACCAGTCTGTTCATCACGCAAAGCCATTGAGTGGCTTTAGAAGATTTGGAATATAGTGTACAGTGTTATTTATGTTTTTTGTCCATTTTGGAGCCTCTGGTCACTATGAACATATTATTCAATTGTAAAGAGTCTCACAAATCGAATTGTTGTGCCATGGCTTTTGAACCAACCTATCGGAATTCATGTGTTAATTATAGATGTCTACATCTAATTAGATTTCCTTCTCTCTTTCCTCAGAGGAGGCGAATGTAGTCAGTGAGAGCGCAGAGGTGGTGGAGGTTCCATCTTCAATTGCCACCAATGTGATTGGCCAGAATACAGATGTTCCAGCAACCAGCTCCTCAGAACTGATGTGTGAACGGTCCTGTGAAGAACTGGCCAACCTCCTCCAGGAGCTCAAGGGTCTCAGAGTTGTTGTTAGCAACCTTATAGATGGTCTGCAGAAAGTGGTGAGTCCTGTTGTGTTGCTTTGACAGATCCAAATGTAACTCGTGTTATCCTACACTTTATCAGGCCTAGACAAGACTAGGCACCCACTGTATAACTTCTGTAATTTAGAAAAGAGCCTCTTAGATCTCACACGCAGATAGAGCATGCCATATTGTTGATGTTAACTGATTTTGTCAGATGTTTAAAAAATGTGAGGGCAGTTATGTTTGTGGGCACATGAACGGAATAGTTGGACCATAATTTGGTATCTACCCACATAACTGTGGCAGGAATGTGAGCTCAGTAAATCACCGTGTTAAAAGTTTTCTGTTGGAAAACATCTAAAATTTTCAATGCATGAAAATGTATAGTTATTTTGACTGCTGGTTATGTTTGAATGTGTGGAAAGACTGAATGAGGTCTCATTGCAGCATGAAGATGAACAACTGTGTGATTCATTTAATTTCAAACTGACTTTTTAGACAGAAGAAAACACAGCGATGAAGGAGGCACTAAATAAGATGCAGAGTCTTTCGGAGCAGACTATGTGTTGGCAAGATGGCCGTATGTTTGAGGACAAAGAGGACTGGATTGTGGATAGCTGTACTAAATGTACCTGCAAAAAGGGAAAAGTGGTTTGTCGTCAAATCACTTGTCCTCCAGTGGCATGTGCCAATCCATCCTTCATCGATGGCGAATGCTGTCCAGTTTGCCTTCGTAAGTGGAAGCACAAACATACAGAGATAAATTACAACCAAATTTGTCTTTTGTTTATAGCTTAAGAGAGACTTTTTTCAAAAAATCTTACAGACACAAAACTTTTTTTGTGTTTAAATAAATGGACAGACCCAAAAACAGGCAACATATACAGTATATTTGTACATTTCCTTATGATATGGTATATGTCTTTGTCTAGCAATGGACAGTGAAGATGGCTGGTCTCCATGGTCAGAATGGACTCAGTGCACAGTCACATGTGGAAGTGGCACACAACAGAGGGGGCGCTCTTGTGATGACACAAGCAATACATGTTCTGGACCCTCGATTCAGACACGCAAGTGCAGTTTGGGAAAATGTGACCGCAGAGGTATGAATACAACCACTGTATGTGTGATAGCTGGAAGTGAGCCATTGTAGCACACTTATAGTAACATTGTGTTTTGCAGTCCGTCAGGACGGTGGCTGGAGCTTATGGTCTCCATGGTCATCCTGCTCAGTGACGTGTGGAGAGGGTCTGATCACACGTATCCGTCACTGCAATGCTCCTGTTCCACAAAGAGGTGGAAAAGACTGTGAAGGTGACGGACGAGAGACACAAGGTTGCCACATGGACCCCTGTCCGAGTGAGTATTGCATATTTAATCACCATTGTTAAATATAAAATACGTGTTAGCTGCATTTCAAAAAATGTTATGCTGTTGAACATTAACTTTGACAGCCCTACAAAATTTAAAGCTCAACCCCAAATGGAGCCCAACCACACACATGCTCATATAGAAACCATCTCATCCACCCTGCTGTTCAGATCTTAACTGGAAAACATTGAGAGGATGATGTCATTCTTTCCAGGGCTTATATTATCATTAGAGCAGGGAGGGTACACAAATTTGGGCAATTTGTTCAATCAGAGGATTATGGCAAAGATGCTTATGAAATGCCTGATGAATGAGATTCACATCGGAGACACGGCAGATGACTGGGAACACCCTGCAATTTTTTCGATCAGGGGCTATTGAATGTTTAGGATCTGGGCTAACTTTTAGTTTCTGAAGAGCAGTGCCAGAAGAGGGCAAGCTATGTGCATTGTGCCTGCTTATTTTGGGCGTTTATGTGTTATTTCCACATTAGCCAGGAATGTGCAAGCACACAGATTGCGATATATTAGAGGCATTACATAACCTAACATTTGGTCCAAAATGAAATCCAAGTTCATTCATATCTAAAAATGTTTTTTAGCTTTATTAGTTCGTTTCATTACATCAATATCAGTTCTTTGACGTATGCAGCACTAGAATATCTGTGTTTGGTTCTCTTAAAATTGCATAAGCTGAACAATGGCATAATAAAACTAAATAACAACCAGTTTAATATAAAACAAAAATGGAATAACCAGCAGATGGACTTTGTCACATTAAAAACAAAGAATAGTACTTTATATTATATAATTATATAAACATTAATTTTATTAGGTCACAAAACAGATGCTGTACATGCCCTCTGGGGGCATTGAGTCACTCTATGAACAGATTTGTGAATCAAACTTTTAGGGTGTTATAACTAATAAATGCAAATGTATCTCATGTTATGCCATTTAGTTGATGGTGGCTGGGGTCCATGGTCTCCTTGGGCAATGTGTTCGGCTACATGTGGAGGGGGTCTGAAGAGTCGTGTTAGGGAATGTAACAGCCCTGAACCACAGCATGGAGGAAGGAAGTGTCTTGGAGACTCCACTGAAAATGAAGTATGCAACCGACAGGAGTGTCCTATTGGTAAGAAAAACAAACATATGAACAACATATGTTGCATGTATGTCCTTTTAAATGGCCCAGCCAGATCCCTGACTTAAACCCAATTGAGCATCTCTGGAGAGACCTAAAAATGGCTTTCCACCAACGTTTACCATCCAACCTGACAGAACTGGAGTGGATCTGCAAGAGGGAATGGCAGAGGATCCCCAAATCCATGTGTGAAAAACTTGTTGCATCTTTCCCAAAAAGACTCATGGCTGTATTAGATCAAGAGGGTGCTTCTACTAAATACTGAGCATTTTTCAGTTTTTCTTTTTTAATAAATTTGCAAAAATGTCAACAATTCTGTGTTTTTCTGTCAATATGGGGTGCTGTGTGTACATTAATGAGGAAAAAAAATTAACTTAAATGATTTTAGCAAATGGCTGCAATATAACAAAGAGTGAAAAATTTAAGGGGGTCTGAATACTTTCCGTACCCACTGTATGTCCTTTTACAGTGCTGTTCTCTTTCAACCTCCTAAAATCTATTTTTTTAGTAAGTGAGAAAGAATAATATGTGATGTTTTATACTAAAACAGTGCTGTGTTGATTTGACAGATGGCTGTCTTTCGAACCCTTGCTTCTCCGGAGTCGAGTGTATCACAGCTTCTGATGGATCCTGGGAATGTGGACCCTGCCCGAATGGTTATCGTGGCAATGGAACTTCCTGTGAAGATGTCAATGAGGTGTGCAAAATTACATCAGACTAATTAGATCAAAATACTTCTGAACAAACCTGTAACCCTAAGTATTAACATTGGTATGTTAAGGTGCAGTCACATCAGTGAAATTTGCAAAAAGGTCCATTATATATTGTCAGTAGTGCAGTGATGTATGAAGCACAGCTCATACAGAAGTCACTTTCAAAACAAACAGCTGTCTGTTGGTCAGCGCAGTGAATTCGCATAACCAACTGACCTGATACAAAATCTCACGATCGCATGGATTCCTATTAAAATGACTGGATTTTGCCTGTGAAAATTCATCGAACAATGGTAAATGTGACTGAACTTGTTCTGCATGTTTGTGCTACAGATATGAATGAGGCCTTAAAGGGATAGTTCACCCAAAAATTCTGTCATTAATTACTCACCCTCATGTCGTTCCAAACCCGCAAGACCTTCATTCATCTTTGGAACACAAATTAAGATATTTTTGACGAAATCCGAGAGCTTTCTGACCCTGTATAGACAGCAATGTAACTGACACGTTCAAAGCCCAGAAGGGTAGTAAGGCCATCATTAAAATAGTCAGTGGTTCAACCGTAATTTTATGAAGCTATGAGAATACTTTTTGTGTGAAATGAAAACAAAAATAACGACTTCAACAATTTCTTCTTTTCCGCGTCATACTTCGACGCATGTTCACGACAGTAACCTTGATGTATGTGTGGGCATTCATCTGCTTGTAAACAAGGACATCCAGGTTCTACGTCAGAACACCGGTTCCTGCATCAGCATCGTGGTACTCTCGTGAATGCATGGCAGAGAATGACAAGAAAGAGAACAATTGTTGAATAAAGTCGTTATTTTTATTTTCTTTGCGCACAAAAAGTTTTCTCACAGCTTCATAAAATTAAGGTTGAACCACTGATGTCACATGGACTATTTTAACCATGTCCTTACTACCTTTCTGGGCCTTGAACATAGTAGTACCCTTGCTGTCTTGAAAGCTCTCGGATTTCATCAAATATATCTTAATTTGTGTTCCGAAGATGAACGAAGGTCTTACAGGTTTGGAAGAACATGAGGGTAATTAATGACAGAATTTTAATTTTTGGTGAACTATCCCTTTAAATGTTGGATGTGCATTGTGAATTGACTTTTCTAGATGTGCACTGAATAAACTACAATAAACTGGCGAAAAATTCTAAAACAGGAATAAATCCCATATATTACATTGAAGACCTAACCAAAGCCATATCTAGAGACCAGAATATCATGGAGACTAGGGGCCAGTTATTTTAACATGGCAACCACCAAACAATACTCTAGCAACTACCCAGAACACGCTAGGAACCACATAACAATGCCTTGGCACCATGTTGATGAATTTTACACGGTCAAGAACCTGCAGTATGTATATACAGTACAAATCTGACAATTCTGATCCTTGTACTGCTTTTCTCTTTCTCTCTTTTTGCATTCTGTGGTGTGCAGTGTGATATGGTATCAGATCTGTGTCATAAGGTGGGTGGCCTACAGCAATGTGTGAATACAGACCCCGGATTCCACTGTCTCCCCTGCCCCACGCGCTACAAAGGGACTCAGCCCTACGGCATGGGAGTGGAGTCAGCTAAAACCAACAAACAGGTCAGTCATATATACATCACCCCGCATACCACTTACCGAGTGGCTAATTTACGTCCAGCCTCCCGGCAGATACCCTCAGCAAGTTCTCAAAGTTCTGGGTCATGTGTGTTTAAATAGACAAAGTTTTAGTATCTGTTGTTTTTTCCCTTATGAATAGGTGTGTGAACCCTACAACCCCTGCAAGGACAACAGCCACAGTTGCCACAAGTATGCTGAATGCATCTTCCTTAGTCACTTCAGTGACCCAATGTACAAGTGCGAGTGCCGTATCGGTTATGCTGGAGATGGTATCATCTGTGGAGAGGACTTTGATCTGGATGGATGGCCCAACCAGGATCTTGTGTGTGGAGCAAATGCCACCTACCATTGCAAAAAGGTACTACATAACTACATTAACCAGTGCCATGCCTCTCATTTGGATCCATATGTCAATTTAATAGAAAAAATGTATAGAACATGTGGATATATTGAAGACAAAATGCTGAGACTAAAGACGTCTCTGCATTGGTTCAATTTAATGCAATCCAGACCTTAAGATTTAGCTGAGGACTGCTTTGAGTGGGTTTCTAAGGAATATAAAATGGAAAGAAATATTGTTTCACCTTAATAAACCCCACAGGACAATGGCATCAACTCAGGCAGGGGGCCCAGTGACCATGAACTAGAGGAATGTTTTGATTTGGCCCAGTGTTTACTGTCTATCGTGCCTTTTTGGAATCTTATATTTTATATCCCTTAAACGTCTTTGTGGTGAGGTGTTTAGCCAAAGGGAGGGAGAGCAAAAGTAATAATTACATCATTCTTCTCCTGTGATGGATAATTGCTTGATTATGTCATGATACACCGTGGAGAAAAACCAGGACCAGAATCTGCAAGGCATCATGGATCTGAAGCCTGGGAAGCAATGAGAGCCAAGCGAGAAAGCAATAAAGGATAAAATATGTGCACATAATAAATAAAGGAAAATATTGGTAATGCACAGAATGAAAAATTGAGATATCATAGCAGAAGAAGCTTGAAATTCTTAGTAGTACTGTATGTGGGTGATTTGATGCGGTTCATTTGATATGAATAACTATTAGTGTCAGATTTCTGGAATAAGGCCTTGTTTTACACTGCACACATAAGTGAAGCAGTAGTGTGACAGCCTGGGCCCAAAATTAACTAAAATATTTGCTTCCAGAATGATTTCATGAAAAAACCTTAGTTATAATAATTAAAAAATGTATATGTATACAATCATTGAAAAGTTTTTGTAAGAAGTTTATTATGCTCATAAAGACTTCATTTATTTCTTTAAAAAAAAGTAATAAAGTAAAAAGTAAAAACAGTAATATTGTGGGGGAAAAAATATTATTACAATATTAAATAACTGTTTTCTTTATTTGAAAGCATTATTTATTCCTGTGATGGCAAAGCCATTACTCCAGTCACGTGATCTTTCAGAAATCATTCTAATACTGTATGTTGATTTGGTGCTCAAGAAACATTCCATATTATTATTAATGTTTGTAAGCAGTTGTGCTGCTGAATGTTTTTGTGGAAACCATGATACAGATTTTCAGGGTTGTGTGATGAATAGAATGTTCATAGATATTATAAAACAAAAAAACTAAATTGTTATTTTGTTATTCATTGTGTGTGTTGTGGTGGCTTATTTTGATATTTTCCACAGATGTGTTACCACATGCACCACATGCAATTTATAATGTTCAATTTTCCACTGTGGATGATGTGCAGGTTGCAACAGATGTTTTCTTTAATAGACATTATTAAGTCACATTTAAGTAGTCTTCAGTTTTTGCCATTGATTTGCTCACAAGAGTCAGATTATGATTTTTACAGATCAATATGCACTGCTTAAGCTTTCACTGTGAAACAGGCCTGTGTTTAACTTTTTCTTTGAATCTCTGCAGGACAACTGCCCAACTCTGCCCAACTCTGGTCAGGAGGACTTTGACAATGATGGGCAAGGAGATGCCTGTGATAAAGATGATGATAACGATGAAATAGTGGATGAAAGGGTAAGGTAGATTTAGTACCTGTGACGTTTATGGATTTGTCTTCATGCTGCTGATGTACATACTGTAAGAGTGTGTGCACTATTCATATAGACACATGTATATGATATATTGATTCCAGGACAACTGCCCCCTGATGTATAACCCCAGGCAGTATGACTATGACAAGGATGATGTCGGAGACCGTTGTGATAACTGCCCATATGAACATAACCCTGCTCAGACCGACACTGACAACAATGGGGAAGGAGATGCCTGTTCTATTGACATGGATGGAGATGGTACAAGAAGCTTTGATCGTTGTTTACAATCCATGTGACTCATTTTGGATTACAACAGATTTGACTCACATGTCCTTTTCTTATTTCTGCTCTTAGAGATTCTAAACGAGCGAGACAACTGCCCTCTCATTTACAACACAGACCAGAAAGACACCGATTTAGATGGTGTCGGAGACCAGTGTGATAACTGCCCCTTAGTCCACAACCCACAACAGGTCTGGAGAAAAATGGAAACTGAGTGCTTTTGCAGATTAAACATCTTTATTAATTTTTTTTTAAAGAATGTACCATTTTGTTTTTGCAGACGGATGCAGATAATGATCTAATTGGAGACCAGTGTGATGACAACCAGGACATAGATGAAGATGGCCATCAAAATAACATGGATAACTGCCCGTACATACCTAATGCAAACCAAGCCGACCACGACGGAGACGGGAAAGGAGATGCTTGTGATCATGATGATGATAATGATGGCATTCCTGATGACCGGGATAACTGCAGACTAGTTTCCAACAAGGACCAAATGGACTCTGATGGTAAAAACAGTGTTATATGTACTATATTTAAAAAAACACCCACTTTGTGTTTTGAACCGCTACACTAACACTTCTTACAGAACACTTCATATCTCGCTTCATATATCATATCTCATTTCTGGTCTTTACCATTTCACTCCAGAATAAGGAATGTGTTGAAATAATGATGTGACTAATTATTGATATATGGCATGATGTGGACAATTGTTCTGCAGATTACCAGAGAACTGAGAAAACTGATAAACAACGTTAAGAATTTTCCTCTGGGCTCCTCACACCTGTTTGTCTTAATACACAATCCTGCATTCAATTTTTGTGTCATGCAAGCGTCTGTTGTTTTGGACGTTGTTCATATTTCCAAAGAGGGTCGTCCAAGAATCTGTCCCATAAAACAGAAAATCAAAGACAAGGCATAAAAAGCAAGCAGATAAGAAATGCATAAATGTCTCGCTGGCATCAGAAATGCCGAAGAGTTGCATCCCAGGGTAGTGCTCCACGTCTCTTTATGTTTTATGAGGTATTTTAGACACAAATATACGCAGCTTGACATTAAGCCTAAATGGTATAATGGTTGAATAAGTTCTCTGTTGTCAGGCCATGCTTACTGCTTGCATTCTCTTTTATAAAGTGGATTTGAAATTTAAGTGGGGTGAAATTTGCCTTGGCATTCCAAAGGGTGTTCATTTCGGCAGCCCTCTGAACTCCAAATGCTAGCTGAAGCTGTCACAGTCTATGGGGAGATTGGAGATCTTTGAGGTTTTGTTGGCTTAGAGAGACAATCCTAAAGCTTTGGGAAAAGCCATTGTTTTCCAGTTTTCCAAAAGACAAAGTACCTCTTGGCTAAGACTACACTGTGATGCCAGTAGTTTGCAGATCAAATGATTGAATGTTTTGAAGCTTAGATTTGAATTTTCTAGGTCAGTGGCTTTGGAGTATTTTATGAAGTGGTTATACTGATAGTCTTAACACGAACAGTGTATATGGCTTTATATGACCTCATAAGCTCATAATGATTTGTTTATAATTATTTGTCTAGTTTAATCTACTTTAGACACTCACTCAGCAGTTGGTTTAAAGTTCTTATATTTTCTCTCAGGTGACGGCCGTGGTGATGCCTGTGAGAATGATTTCGACAATGACAAAGTCCCGGATATCTTCGATGCATGCCCGGAAAACAGTGCAATCAGCGTCACAGATTTCCGGAAGTTTCAAATGGTTCACCTCGACCCCAAGGGAACCACACAGATTGATCCAAACTGGGTGGTCCGAAACCAGGGCAAAGAGCTTGTGCAAACTGCCAACTCCGACCCTGGAATTGCAGTGGGTAAGTGAGCTGTAATGCAAACATTTCCATACATGAAAAGCTCAAACGTGCCAGCATTGATTTTGGATTGTCTTTATGCGCAATAACAGGCTTTGACGAGTTCAGCGCTGTGGATTTCAGCGGGACCTTCTATGTGAATACAGACAGGGATGATGATTATGCAGGTTTTGTGTTTGGATACCAGTCTAGCCGACGTTTTTACGTAGTCATGTGGAAACAGATCACGCAGACGTACTGGGAAGACAAGCCATCGAAGGCGTTTGGCATCTCTGGCGTCTCTCTCAAGGTGGTCAACTCCACAACAGGCACTGGGGAAAATCTACGCAATGCATTATGGCACACAGGCAACACCAAGCAGCAGGTGAACTCTCCCTTCACTTTTATTAGTCCTGACAGATTTCTCTTTTCGTGCCATTACTAACAATAAACTGTCCAATAAATTCCCATGATTCAAAGCAGTGCTGTCTGTCTTAGTGCTTAAAATGATGGATGGCTTTCCAATATCTTTTAGGTGCGCACTCTGTGGCACGACCCGAAGAATATCGGCTGGAAAGACTATACCGCCTACCGCTGGCATCTCATCCACAGGCCGAAGACTGGATTCATTAGGTATAGACTCAGACTCCATCTTGCTTTAGACAGTAACTACCTTTTCTATTCCAAGACACACATTTTTTGATGAGTGTATAAGATATAATATAATATAATATAATATAATACAAAAATAACATATAATGTCATTAATAACATCACAGATATAATTAATGCTTATTATATTATTTTTGATATTGTATAAAAAACTATTAAAAAGTGTGGCTTCATTATGTATAGACTAAATCTTGTTTTAGGCAGCAACTACCTTTTCTATTCCAAGACACACTTTTTTTCATGAGTATATAATATAATAAATATAATATAATATAATATATAATTTTATCAATAACATCAAGAATATAATTAATGTTTATTATATTATATTTTATATTGTATAAAAAACTGTATAAAAACAATGTGGTTTCATTAGGTATAGACTCAGACTACATCTTGTTTTAGACAGACATTATATATTCTGTTCCTAGACACACGTTTTTGTGATATGTATAGAATTTATTAATAGAATACAATTTTTATGTTATGTACAATGATATAAAAGGTGTACATTCTATCAATAATGTTTTAATATTTTATACATTTTATTAAAAAAAAACAAAAAATAATGTGAAAATGTTATATTTATGAAAATATGTAATTTTCCCCCCAGAGTTGTTGTGTATGAAGGCAAGCAGATCATGGCAGACTCAGGCCCCATTTATGACAAAACGTTTGCAGGTGGACGACTCGGGTTATTCGTTTTCTCCCAGGAGGCCGTCTTCTTCTCTGACCTCAAATATGAATGCAGAGGTGAACAAATATGACTTTATTTAGAGATGAAAACATTTAAATATCCTGTGATCTTCCTTTTTTCTATTATTAAAAAATTGTCTTTTCTTTTTTTCCTTTTTTCTTTTCTTTTTCATTTTTTTATTTTTTTTGGCAGATAATTGAGTGTGATTGGAGTGCTGTATCTCTTGTCATGGACTATTTTGATCAAAGCAAAACCGGATCAGTGTAGTGCCTTAGTAAAAGACGAAAATGAGACTTTCTGCAATAAGGGCCTGCATAAAGGCCAGATCCACAGACCAGAGGTGCCTTCAAGAGGTGAATATACCTCCTGCTGGACAAGTATGGTCAGCATTGCTTTAGATTCTCAGTTAAATGTTGCACAAATAATCTTTGTAATGCTACATTGAGTCCTGCCATCTTGAATATGAACCCAAGACTCTGAGTGTTGAGGGTTTATCGTTTTTCATTTCATATACTTTATTCTTTTATATGTCTTTCTCATCATTCTTGTGGAGAACATTTTTGTGGCCTTTTGTGTTTGTTGCAATGTTTAGGGGAGATGTATTATATTCTTACCTTTTCTACTATCTACTGTAACTTATTTGTCTTTTTTTCTGGTTATTAGTTATCATTCCTTTTGTAATGTATCCCTTGCTGACTAATTGTAAATACTTATTTATTTGTTTACATTGACAAATTTTTACAGATGCGGTTTAAAAGAATGTTTTGCATATGTTATCAAATTGCATTCATGTCAGTAAGGCTTCGTCATTGGCCATTACTGTACAGTATCTACATAGAAAATGAATGTGACAAGAGGAAGTGTAATGTAATATTCCTGAACATTTCAGAAGTGTTAAGGTGTTACACATTTTTTTTTAAACTACAGAGCGTGCATGTAAGTAACCATCGTGACCCCAGCCGCAGAGACTTTTCTTGCTCTCATAGCTACAATGGTGACAAACCAGGATTGTGATCTCAGCAACTCTCCAGTTTCTAGATCACCCTAACTTGGCATTGAACCAGCCATTTTTGAGGTATCCATTCTACCAGCACCCTCTTTTGTATATTCAATAAGAGGAAGCACCATTCAGGAAATGCCAGTGAGAAATTTAATATAAATTTCATATTTTTATGAGCTGATAAAGGAATATATATTACACCTCTCATGTACATGCGTTAAATCTCAACTTGTTTCATTTACAGTCGTTTCATTCACCACGCAACAAAGAGCACTTCATTAGATGTTAAATTTAAGATTCATCTACAGTGTATGGCTTGCTGCTAATCACATTTCTAGGTATCATACTTGTTTTTTATTAACTAACAATCAGTTGTTTTTTGATATTTTGATCACTCATATGCGTTTTCATGGCAAATATGTGATGAAATAACTTTTGTCAATAAAATTATATACAAAAATTACATGACTCTAAAAATTCAAGTTATAAAGACTTCAGTAGCCTATTAAAAGTTCTACATTTAAAATTGTTAGATTTGAGAGTAATGTATTTTAAAGGGGTCATATGATGCTGCTAAAAAGAACATTATTTTGTGTATTTGGTGTAATGCAATGTGTTTATGCGGTTTAAGGTTCAAAAAACACATTATTTTCCACATACTGTACATTATTGTTTCTCCTCTATGCCCCGCCTTTCTGAAACGCATCGATTTTTACAAAGCTCATCAAACGTACTTACAGGCTGTGAGTCAGAAGCGCCAGACTGTCCTTGCAAAGTTGGAACTGCCCCACTTTATAGAAACATTATGTCCTCTTTTGGAAGGCCAAACAAAGTAGTTTCGCTTTCACAACGAAGTTGAGTGAGCAGCGCCCGACGGATTCGACAAAGGAGGCTTGCGGCAACCACATGTGACGACCCCGGGCTGGACTCCGCTTCGTCCACGGTGAAAGCCGATCCGGTGATTGACAGCGCAAAGTTGATGTATTTCCTCAGCGACCAGCACGGATCAGTTCTAGGCATGACAAAGCTGATATCGTCCTCTTTTGGAAGGCCAAACAAAGTAGTTTCGCTTTCACAATGAAACACACAGCATATCCACAACATGGCAGCGGCGGCAACAATACCACAGCGAGAATAAAAGTTACGCCTTCTTTCTTTGCGTGAACATTTGGGACTGGTTATGGAAATCTTCCCACATCGTGACGTAGATATGTGGGGGCGTGTTAGAACGAGCCGTTTTAGGTAGGCGTGGCTGACTCTTAACTTTTATAAAGAATATCTCTTTGGATTTGAGACTTTAGTCTTTGCAACTTTACAGATCTTCTTTATGCACCAAGAGCTTGTAACACTCCAAAGAGAAAGGAAAAATTTAAATCGCATCATATGACCCCTTTAAATGCATATAACATTTTCATCCATTTTAACATAAACTGATAAACTTAATGTGTCACTAATACATAAATGAAAAGATTTCTGCACACTAAAAATCATAGCATAGTTTAACTATTTATATCTATTTGATTTTATTTAAATAATATATTTTGCATCTATTCAAATTGCATATGAACAGCATAAATCAGTTCATTGTGAAAAATGTTTGCTCAGATAAAAAGCACAAACATTGTTAAAATATGGCTGTGGAACAAACATTAACTAAAATGTATGAGATTGAAACAAAGTGGATTGACTGATCGATGATAAATATATAAACCTGATTACTATTCATTTAAAACACATTCAGTTTATTAATATAATATTCTTCAGAAGTCTTACCTGTTTCATTTATGTATGACTGACAATGTGCATTATTAACATTCATTTTATTAGATTGTTAGAATTGTGCAATTCAAATGGATGGGAATTCATTAAATGCAATATCTATTCAAATACATAAATCTTAAATTTAGACCTAAATATTTCTTTTGAGTCTGGGTCACCTCATGAGTGCAATATGTTGAGATCACATGACTAATCACATGACACAAAAGAAAAAGAAAAAAGAAGAAGAAGAATCACATGACACTTTTACTTACTGTTTAGCAGATTTCTGCAATGGCATTGGGAACCAAAAACTAGCTAATTTTTCTAAGTGATCCATGCTGCTAAGAGTAAGTTGCCAGTGCAACATAAAAAAAACCCCCGATCTCATGAAAGTGCGTATAAATAGTATGCCAAATAAAAAATGAAAACTCGTGGTATTGATACGCAAAAATGGACTTTGGCGTGTATATGCTACGCGATGGGTAGGTTTAGGGTTGTGGGGTAGATGCGTATCATATGTACGCGAAAACTGCGTATCATATGCACGCCAACAAATTTCGTATCATATGCACGCGAAAACTGCGTATTATATGCACGCCAAACACATGCGTATCATATGCACGCCAAAGTCCATTTTTGCGTATCAATACCACGAGTTTTCGTTTTTATTTGGCATACTATTTATACGCATTTTCATGAGACCGGGCTCAAAAAAAAACACTAATACTAAGTGCATCTTCAATGAATCTATTCTTAATTCAATTTGCGGTTTAATTCATTAATGCAAACGGAGGCATGGACTCCTAGAAACCATTCCAAATGAGGTAACCATGTCCAATTTTGGTAGTGTTTTTCTGTCTTCCATCTGGTGATCCTCTGGGCTTTCTTTGGAGCATTTAGGGGAAAACAGTGCTTGGTAGAATTAAGGAGGCATGCTGTCCTCCAGTAATTCTTGTCTCTGAAAGAGTGCCCACTTTCACTGCTTTCAGATGCTACAGAGCATTTTGCAGGCTGATGTGGTAAGATATGCGAGTGTGTTTTCGTGTGTATGCAGCTGACACAACTGTGCAATTAGGGGATAATTAAGGGGAAGTGCTGTGTTAAATCTAATGATCGGGCCACATAGCAACAGGGGAAAAACAGATTTTTTTGCGAACAGACACGGAGACGTGCATATGAAATATCTGAAGTTGATTCTGTTATCTTTCATGTGGGGAATCTGTGGTTTTTGAAAGCAGAGAATTTTTAGACACTGGAGAACATCATGAAATATGTCATCTTTGTACTTGATGCACATGAATGACGCTCTCTAAAACTTGGTTGTTGTGTTACCATTATTTAGTAGGCCTATAAACAGATCCAGCTGTGCTCACGGTACACTGCAAACCCAATCACACAGACAGCATTATGAACCTAATGCTTCTGCCATAATTTTTCACGTGGAGGAAGCTGAGCAGTGTGTCTCCTGAGGAGAGATCAGATGCAGTTCTTGTTCCAGGGACAGGCACAAAACGGTAAGAAAGGAAGAGATCGATCTCAGAGGAAGCTTCTAAGAATGCTCTTAGTCTCTGTTTCATGAAAGCGTCATTAAAAACTAAAGCTTTTGCAATATTTTGTATGATTGAAGCATCTAGGTAATAAAATAAAACACTTGAAATATTGCAGGACCACAGTGTTCTTTACTGTTTTGAACAACAACACTGTTTCAAGGTCCATTTACCTCATATTAACGGTCTCCTTATTCTTCTTTCTTCTTCTTTCTCAGAAAAATGATCCAATTCAGTCAAAGCCAATTCAATATTATGGTATGAGATGTTCTCATGACTTTTGTATTGGAGATTTTCTGAAGTGAAGCTAACAAAAGCCATAAATCTGCCAACATTTTAGGATTAGGGCTTGAATTTAAGGCATCTTGCCTTTACTGTTCATATAAATAAATTGTAAGGCATTACTGCATCTCACTCTTTATTGCCATATTCATCATTATGAAAAAGAACTGTAATGACAGAAATATATAATAAATAAAGTGATAAAATGCAAGAAATACAGTAGCTGAAATTTATGAACAGGACAGGCCAGAAATAGTTTCCTCGTCTAGATAAAAATAGCACATGGGAAAATCTTAATATATTTTACTTCAATATTTACATATACATATAATAAAAAAAATTAAAATAATTAATAATAAAAAATTGGGGAACTTACTACTGTTACTAGTGTTTGGGTGAGTAAGATGTTTTTGAAAGAAATCTCTTATACTTACCGAAGCTGTATTTATTTGAAAGACTAAAAACATTAATATTGTGAAATATTATTACAACTTAAAAAAAACTATTTTCTATTTAAATATGTTTTAAAATGTAATTTATTCCAGTGATGGCAAAGCTGGATTTTCAGCATTCATTACTCCAGTCCGTGTCACATGATCCTTCAGAAATCATTCTAATATGCTGATTTGCTGCTCAAGAAACATTGCTTATTATTTTCAGTGTTGAAAACAGTTATTCTGCTCAACATATCAAAAACACATGCTAATTGTCCATTTTTTGGAGGTCAACTGGAACAGCAAGCCAGTACCCCTGAGGTTTCTGAATTTGATATTGTTTGGGAAGAGATGGTTCAGATGTTCAGTCGCAGAAATGGAAAGTTTGACACTTTTACCTTTATCTCCTGTGCACCGAGTGCAAAGCCAAACTACTGAAGCAAAACCATTTCCAATAATCCACATAGTCCTACAAAACTGGGAAACTGGCCTAGAAATATTGTTGCAGGTCAAATGTGTGCAGAAAGAGCGATGAGAACTCTTTTATCACATGAGTATGTTTTTTAAATGATTTTGTCTGCTGTTGTCATTCTAGTTCCAGCAGGGGTAAAGTGTGGAAGACTAATGGGTCATGGTGAGTAGAACGGTCCAGTGCTGTTTTTGAACATCAATATGCAGCCATCTGAGCAGTGCATTTCCTCTCTCAAGACCCAAAATGACTTCCTGCAAAGTTCATTAATTACAATCATCTCTTAAAATATTACTTTCATCCTGTTTTGGAAGAATATTGCAGAGGCCAAGAAGGCGGATAAGAAAACATTTTCCATTTTCCATGTTTTTATAATTCCTCTTTCGAAACACAAGCCTGCCATATGTGGCAGGATGAACCCGTGATGCAGTAAAAAATCTTTTATGGAAATTGGGGGCAAAGTTGAAAGTTTATGAACTACTACATCATCTGCAGTGACCACATAAAAGATGCAGTGATTACATAAAAGACAATAAAGTGATGTAATGTGGGCCGCCCAGTTGTTTTATAGTGACCTCAATATTTGGATGATGAGCAAACTAATTAACGCACAATGTAAGAATGTTAACAAGTTTTCCTCGAAAGAACACAACAGAGGCTCAGACAATTCCTTAAAGGAATAGTTCACCCAAAAATTACAATTTGTTGTAAATTTACTTACCCTCACACCATCCAAGATGTAGGCGAGTTTGTTTCTTCATCAAAACAGGTTTGGAGAAATTTAGCACTACATACATTACTGTCTCATTAATGGATCCTCTGCAGTGAATGGGTGCCGTCAGAATGAGAGTTCGAACAGCTGATCATAATAAACCACATGACTCTAGTTATCAAATACAAATATCAAATTTTTTAACGACTTTTATTTTTTGTCCAAAGTCATTGGGGTCCATTAGTGTTTTGGACCCCATTGACTTTCAGTGCATGGACAAAAAACACTACGACATTTTTTTTTTTTAATATCTTCTTTTTTTTCTTTTTTTTTTGTGAACTATCCCATAAGCTCACCTAAGGTGAACATTTATTCAAAAACAAGTCAATTGTCAAAAATTGGCAGATATTAGTGACCAGTTAGCAGACTAAATGTCTTTCACACATGTTCTGCTATTGGTTCATCTTAACAGCTACTAATGTTGTGGCCAAAAACAACAGCTTGTTTCGCAGATACCCGTAGAGCGAGAGGAACTGAATTGTCACAACAATGGTTGAGCTCTCACTAATCACACTCTGTGGCCATTGCATGCTTAATTACATTGGCTTACTCATCTGCATATTTGTCCTATAGGTCTAAGGTTATTTCAAGCAAAAGTTTGCATATCACAACAGTTTGCCAGTTAAACAAATCTCTTGACCCAGAAATGTCTAAACTAATTCATGTTATCTAAACATCTTCACAAAAAGCAGAGAAACAAAGATCGGCCATCATTAATTACCTTCATTAATCATACTTTACTGACAGGCAGACTATTTTTTAATGTAAGATAAAAAAAAACAGAAAGGGGGAAGGAGTTCAAAATGGTTGTTTTACTTTAATCCAAAGGTCTGTAAAATTGCTTTCTCATGTTTACATCTAAACAACACCTTCATCAAGATTCAGTGTCAAAATACATGACGTTCCCTTTTTTAGGACCAAGGATGTTTGATTACGATTTAAAACAGCTTGTTCCAAAAATCTCCTCAGCTCCTTAAGGAGCCACATGGAAAAACCCAGTCTGTTTCATTCATTCACATAAAGGTGTAAGTCATCTGCAAAGGTAACACGCTTATTTTAAATGCGTTTGATGTGAGTGCAAACAACTTAATCAAAGACACCAGTCTGACTTCACTATTGGCAGGCAAATAAAGATGAATTAATGCTGCAAGGGTGCCAGTTTCAATGTTTTGAAAATAGAGGGACCACAAGACCGAGTATTCATTTCAGCGCAAATTACAAATGCATCTTTTCAGTTGTCGCACAGAGGCATGGCAAATTGATGATGTATGATTCAGGGTAGATCAAGAGGATATTAACATTGCCACATGCTGGCCATGAGATGAGCTCATGGAGGAAGTTCAGCACATTTCAAACACCAGCCACTTTTACATTTATGTGTACCCAGCCAATCATCATCTGTCTGAGAGGCGAAGCCGATTAGCTCTGCACTCAAAACACCAAAAAATGGTGTTGAGGTCATGAAGGAAGGTGGCAGATTAAATTAGGAAAGCTTTACATAAAGCAGGCTCTCAAAGTGTTAAGAGTTATTAACTTCACGGACAAATCTCTGTGGGGTGCTGCTGTTTAAAAGAGTAAAATTCTCCAGCCTCTTATTTTTTTTTTCTCATTCATTTTTAAAATATGTTCCTTTGATATATTTAAAAGCCAGTCAGATATTATAGACAGGACCGGATAAAAATTATCAGTTTTCAGATTAATTGCAATTGAAGCCCCTAAAGGGACATGGAAATGGTTAAAAAAATTAGATGGGATGAAAAATTCAATTTCAATGCTTTTACATTTGCTTGCAAAACTTTTGTGATGACAATAATAGGCAGTGGCAGGAAAAACTATATGTGAGTAAATGCAAATGTTTTGCAAGAGAGTTTCTTGGGTGAATGCAATACTTTTGCAAGAGAACACAAAAGCATTGAACTATAATTTTCCTTCTTATGTCATTTTTTTTCATCACCATGTCCCCTTAAGGGCTCCATAAAATCTTTATTTGAACACATTTTAATCTCAATATTGATTACATTTCAAGCTCAATCTTTTATTACTGTGCACCGATTGTGCTTCAGCGGCGACCCACATGTGCTACTAAATCTAAAACATTATTGAATCTATAGCTACGACACAAGTCATTGTTACCAAAATTTGCCATCCGAATTGAGAGTGAGATTAAGCACATGCATTGTGAAATATTGGCAATAAAATCATGTTTTTATTGAGTAATCATCACAGGCTGCACGCAGTAACAAATAGTGCAACCTGTGAAGTCTGATTCAGAAGCAAATGACTCTTATGAACTGATTCTTTTCAGTGAATCAACAGCATACAGATTGACCAATTCACATACAAATGACTCTTTTGAGCCATTCAAACATTCAAAATGACTCAAGTTCATTCAAAACGACAGACAGACACACACACACACAGACAGACAGACAGAGATAGATAGATAGATAGATAGATAGATAGATAGAGATAATGTAGCTAGCAGAATAGCCTTAAAAATATACCCAAATGAATTGTATTTCAGATGACTTTAGGGTCTTCGACACAAATGGATTATGAGGGTTAAATTGGGGAAACCAGTACTTTCTCATTTTTAGTTGTTCTTTATTTAGTCTTTCTAACATTAACTGCACAGCAAAGTGCATACAAGAATGCCATTGAGTTTTCTGCCAGTGGCCTTAAAAATGGGCGATATAAATCAGGGGAGGTAATGCAGACTTAATTCTCAGAGGAGTCTACAGAATGCAGTGCGCTTACCACAGCTCTTCATGGACTAGACCCAGCGTAAGAGCCCCTGTGGGGTGGACCTGCCGGCAGGGATGGCTTTTCCAGATGCCGGCAGGGATGTCTTTTCTGAGTCCGGACTACAGCCTACATGTCCAAAGTGAACCGCAGAACTTGTTGGGCCAGGAGGCTTCTCCTGCACTCAACCTGAAACATATGCACGTAAACGCCGCATGTGGCCCCAATCAATGACGTGCCCCAAAAAAGTAAAGCTGAGAACACACTGAGTGGCAGCTCCTGCCAAAGCACGCAACCCGGCTAACAAGCGGCTGCCTGGCGGGCACATGGCGTCGGGGGGCTTGTGTGTCACAAAAGGATGACAAACCGAGGCCAGCTGTCAGATATGTCCTGATCTCAATTTCAGCACTATTGCAACATAATCCTGGGAACTGGTCAACAGCCCGGGGATGGTCAAAAACAACCCAAACACAAATGCCAACCATTGAGACATAATGCTGACTCTGGCTGGATAGCTCTGCACGTGTTCGCTTCCTGTCTGAGAGGCTATGCCATGGTTACAAGCGAATAATATAATCAGGCTGTGCCACGCAAGAGACAAATGATAGACTAAAGACAAGGATAGGTGGAGACTAACAACATGATCTCCTTTGATTTATGAAGTAACCTCATGTTGGATTTTGGGGAAGTTCTTGTTTTCAACAAACAGGACATTTAATCCCTATGTGCGTGCTGACATTTCATCTGTCTTTCCTTTAAGCCAGTACCTGGAAGAAAAGGGCCTTCTGTGAAGCACTAAAACAAAGTTGGAATGCTTTGAAGCATTTATGCTTCTCTGCCGTTCCTTTATGCGCATAGGTGTAGATCAACGGTGTCGACAAAGCCACCGATTAATCTTCATTCTGCGTCCTCCCTTTGACGTAGGAAATATCACAAGTCTTTACGAAATCTAAAAAATATTATTAAGGCACAAGTGAGTAATGGAAATAGCATTCCTTATTTGAATAATGGAATAAGCATGTGAAAATGGCTTTAAGCGGTAGGTGACAACCTAATGGTAGCCTCATAAAACAGAAAGTACACAATCCAACAATTCAAAACATAACTAACAACTTCCCCAGTTTTTAAAGTGGCTAAACATGAAAATCACAAGCTTTTAAAATATAACTCTAACCACAGTAGGCGGAGAAGTACAGTAGACAGAGAAACATCAAAGGTCTGTGGCCATGAAACAGGAGTGATAAATTATACGCAGGTGTAAAATTGACAGTGTTCTAGACACACTTTAAAGGACTATAACTCTACAGATGTGTCAGGTTAAACTTCTATTTTTTGTTCCACTCACAGTAGAGGAATGCAAATATAAGTGTTAAGGTGACCGAAAGAGTTTGCTATGCTTTCAAAAACATGGTCTGGAGAATAACCAGACCGGGCTTTAGACACTTTTCCAGAGTCTGGATCTGACCTTTGAAACACCACACCTCTACAAACATCTAAAGGTGATTTTTCCAGTTTTTGGAGTCACAATACCCTCTAGTGGTCCTAAAAGGAGCTTGCATAAAATGATGCTACCACATATTAAGAACTCGGGACATCAAATGCAATAATTTAAAGTTCAGTCACTGAAAACCCCATGTTGAAGCAGAAATCTGAATTTTGGCAAGGATGTGTCTTTTTCAATATTGTGTTTTATGGCTCAGCTTATTCTGCAGTGAGGTATTAAAGGGACCGTTTACACATAAGAACGCGTTTTTGTATTTCACCGCGCTGTTTTTCCATTGTTTTTCTATGTGAACATACGCTAGACGGACGTTTTTCACCTTTGCACTCGCGTCTAAAAACGCAGGGCTCAAGTTAAAAGTTGTTCAGCTTGTATTAATGCTTGTTCCATTCCATTACCCTGCGTCTCGCGTTTTCAAACGCAAAAATGCGTTCTGTGTGAATGCGTTTTTACACTCCACTTCGCTGCTGTTTAATGCACATTGCGTCTTTTCTCTGTTGCGTTTCGCGCATGGTTATAAAAGCAAAAAGTAGTTCAACATTTTGTTAAATAAATAAACAAACAAATAAATAAATAAATAAATGTTTTTATTTAATATTTTTTTATTCCAGGTTTACTTTTCATTGTGCAGAATCATTAGATTATCGGCGAATATCTGGCGATTTTTCACTACAATAACATAACTCCCTATTAATCTTATTGTCAGTGACATTTATGGAAATAATTGTCATAGCAGATTAGCTCTAACATGTCACTAGCAGTGTAACAATAACATTGGCTCTGTGTCACGGCCTTGTGCCTCTGTGTGAGAGCAACATCCTTGACTACATTGGCGCTCAGGTCTGGCCAGAGGTCTCACATTTCACTCGATCATCCAGAAATAGCCCAAAGGAGCAGAACAGAATATAAAAAAGGAAGCTCTCAGAGTTTGACTTCTGTTCAGTACCAAGAATGAAGCATACAGTCATCCAATGATGCAGCAAAACTGCAGAATGGCAAGAGGCACAGGCAGTACAGCTGTCACATCAAGCTGTCCAGCCACTCACGAAATCTGGCATTAAAACAAAATGAGGACAAGAGCATTGTTGAGAGAGTTTGTGATTGTAAAACATTTAAATACAGTAAAAGTTTAAAGAGAAATGAGTAGGCTATGACACACAAGTATGACACTATCCACCTAAGCAGTCTGATGATCTCAGATGTATTAACCACTGCTATTGTGCATCAGCAGCTTTAGCTATAAAATGTGCACTGACCTGTTTACTGAGATAATCATCTCCTGCATAATGCCTGTGCAGGGTGGAGTGATGCTTTTAAAATGAAGACATTTTCAAAACGCAAACAATTTGATGCTTTAAAGGGGTAGCTCATCAAAAAATAAAAAATTCTGTCATCCTGTTGTTCCAAACTTGCATGAGTTTTATTCCTTTGTGGAACACGCAAGGGGAATTTTTGAAGTGAATGAGGACAGGGGCTGTTGAACTCCAACATGACAAAAAAAGCATCATAAAATTATGATAAAATTGATTGATGCAACTGATGTGCTAAATTATGTGTGCCCTGAAGTCACACAATAACTTTTTTGTAAGGAAAGGAATAAATTACATCATTATTCTTTTGAAAATCTTGACATCCATCCTAGCTCTTCTTGAGACTCGAGGACAAGATCGGTTTGATTCACAAATGAATTATTCAGTCTTGTATGGAATATGTCTGACTCAGAAGAACAATTCAATCAGAAAACATGAACTGGCACTTTCAGGTTTTGTGACTGAATAGTTCTCTTTAGTAGAATATTTTCAATATATCAGTTGAATAGCGAAACCGTTCTAAATGATTCATTTGTCAAACAAACTGATCACGTTATGACATTCAGCTAATGGCTTCAAGAAATTTGAAATATCGTTGTATGGACTACCTTTATGATACATTTATATGGTGCTTTAGTAGGCTACTCTGGCTTCATTTACATTTATTGATGCACTGAAACGGGTCACTGAACTCTTAAATGCAGACAGACCACTTCACAACTGCCCTTCACAGAAACCACAAGAGTTTTGGCTATTCATAACCATTGCTACACGTAAAAGCTTTTTGATACACATAAGCAAACATGGGAAGCTCCAACAACACTTTTGTTTGAGGTCACTTTTCAAATCTTTTGTCATCCCATAAGACCATCCTATCACCACCTGGTCAAACCTGTTCTACCAGGTAACAGAATAGCCTATATGCATGTCTTCGAAGCAGTTGCTGCTGACCCTAATTGCCTGGGTCACTTTCACTTAGCCTATAGTATCCTCTCATTGAGACAGCTGCTTAACTGTATCTGTCTTCTAAACGCAAATTCCTCAAGTTTACCTTACTAGGTGCGCCCTACCGTGATAAATGTAATCAACAGAGCTGACCTGAGTAAGGTGAGGCGTGGTGGAACGAGACGTCATGAGCCTGACGCAAAATAGGAATCCTACTACAGCGAAGGCAATCTCATGAATATTAATCAGATAACTCTGACGCCCGTTGTAACCATCCAATGGCGATGGCTTGATTTATAAATATTAATTAGGTAGAGCTGACGTTGAGTTGTTACCTTCCACCACAGGCGAATGGTCGATTCATGAATATTAATAAAACCCTTCGCCATAGTACGATTAGTAAACGCTTCTACTGATCATCCGTAACATCAGCTCCGCAATACCGGCAGGGGACAAACAGGAAATTATAATCAAAAGACAGCTGTAAGAGTGTTTGCTCCATTTTATTTGTAAGAAACAAGTGTATTCCTGTAATACAACTACTTGTATTAATTCTCCCGCAGAGACGATGCTTCAGTGCCTGTCTGGAAGTTCGTGTGTGCGTGTCATAGAAGGTTACAGGTCTACGTGGTATTTCTTGGTCTTGGTATTGGCGTATGTGTTATATCTGATATTCGGTGCTTTAGTGTTTTACGCGGTGGAGCTGCCGTATGAAGAGCAGCTTCGGCAAGAGCTTCGGACCGTGAAGCAGCAGTTTCTAAATGATAATGAATGTCTGTCCGAAGAAAGACTGGAGGAGTTTCTCACCAGAGCTTTAGAAGCGAGTAATTACGGTGTGTCTGTTCTCAATAATGCTACTACTAACTGGAACTGGGATTTCACATCAGCCCTCTTCTTCGCCAGCACTGTGCTGTCCACGACAGGTGAGAACAGACTTTCTCTTGACAATATTAAATAGCCATAATAGGATTGTTTTTGTGTTCTAACCCAGTTGTTGATTTACATGATATCATTTACTGTCTGTAGTCCGGTAAGTCCTTCTTTACAATCATTTACCCAAGATCGGCCGCAATGCTAGAAAACACCGGTGTGGTGTCATTTGTAAGGTCGAGCTGTCCTCTCTGAGATCTCTGATAAAAGCATTTGCTGACGTCAGTCTGTGAAGGTTGAAAAGCTTGTACAGTATGATGTGGCCTCTTTAAACAGCCCAACGTTTACAATAATAGTTTTATATAGACTAAATATGCTTTAAAACAAGGATGTAACTCAAGAAAAGAGACCTGCCTACTGTGTTTAATGGGTTAGAGCAGTCTGTCTCTCTCCCTCCCTTCATAATGAGTCAAAAGTCAACAAAGCTTTATGGGCCTTGCAATATATCAAGATCTTGTACAAACATATAATACAGACTATGATAATATTTTTTTCTTAACATACTACAAAGGGGAAAATAAAAATAAATAACAGTTCAATAAAATAGGATACACTGGGAATTTAGACTCACACAAACACAATGTATTTTGCATATCCTTCTAAGAAAAAGTTGGTAGTAATTTTTTGCTCATTAAACAAGCTTTACACAAATAAATAACCAGCACTTCTGCAAAATAATATGCAATCACATGAAATAAAAATATGTAAGTCTTCTAGAAAAAAAGTATTATTCTGCATAGACTAAATTGCTTATAATGGGCTTCATTGTTTCAAATGACCAGCAGTGTTATGCAGTTGGCTGTTACTGTTAATAACTATAACTGTTAATAACTATTCTATTAATAACGATAACATTAACATTTCAGTCAGTGCTCAGGATGTATTAAACATAAGCAAAAAAGTAGCAAAAATATGATACCAAATATCATAAAACAGATATAATACTATAGACAAAACATAATTGTAATTGGGCTACTTTTGAATCTTTTTGTATTAATGGTGATGATCATCTTCACAAGTCAATTTTTAGAGATTTCACTGTATTTATTAAGACACTCTTACAAATAAAGCAAAATAAGTGCGTGCTCACATATTTACAGCCCCTTAGGAGCCCTAGTGGTTTTTTAATTCATTGCAGTGGGTGATTTGAAGGATGTCTGACCTGGATAAGCATGCAGTGTGTGTAGTGTTTCCAAGGATTATGTAACTTAATCCAGCAGGATTTAAGTACTACAACAGGTAACACCCTTGGCATTCCTGGTAACTTTTCATTATGTGATTAGAATGGTGTTTAAAACAAAATTAACTGGTTCATTTGAGTAAAATGCTAGCTGAGATGAGGATTGCCAGATCTGCAAAACAAAATTTGTCCAATGGGCAGTCAAAAATATCCAGAACTAGCCCAATGACCTTATCTCAAATATCTAAACATAAAATATATGTCGCTCCCATGATTAGGCTAAATGCATTTTTACAGTTACTATTATGCTTTATACACAATTTCAACCTGAAAATCACTATACTGTAGACTGTAAATGATTTTTTGAAGTTAAAGTAAATAAAACAAAGATTATTGGAGTGTGTTTTACAAATTTCTTGTAAAAATGTGTTACTTGCCATTTCTTTATCATTTTTTGAATGAAAATTCATTGTTTCATCACTATTTTTCTTCAGTGTAGTAATCATAAATACAATTACAATGCAACAGTGTTTTCCTTAAGGAGTTCTCCCAACTGTCCCTCTCTTACAACTCATCATCTAGAACAGTTTTATTTTTGGTAGAATATAAAATGAGTAAAATATTTTAGTACATTTCAGTCAAATACATTTTTATGACCTTTAACCCACGGGAAAAAATCAACCTGTGAAATGAAAAGACCCCTTCAAAGAGCTTCATGTGTTTTTTTCCAGGATATGGCCACACCGTCCCTCTCTCAGATGGTGGTAAGGCCTTCTGCATCATTTACTCAGTGGTGGGAATCCCGTTCACCCTGCTGTTCCTGACTGCAGTGGTCCAGAGGATCATGGAGTTCAGTACCCGCAGGCCCGTGGAGTACCTGCACCGGCGCTGGGGCATGTCCAAACCTCTGCTGGCCGCCCTGCACGCCTCCCTGCTGGCCATTATAACCGTCTCCTGCTTCTTCATCATGCCTGCTATCATCTTTTCAGTACTGGAAGAGGACTGGAATTTTCTGGAGTCCTTCTATTTCTGCTTCATCTCTCTTAGTACTATTGGCTTAGGCGACTATGTACCAGGAGAGGGCTACCATCAGAGGTTCAGAGAACTCTATAAATTGGGCATTACATGTAAGTGCACAGTTCATTTAAACATTATTGATGTACATATATACATTTTACTTTTTCTTTCTTACATTTATACATGCTCTATTGTTTAAAGGTTTGGAAAGATTTTTGAAATGGTTTTGAACGAAGTCTTTTATGCTCATGCTGCATTTATTTGATCTAAAAATACAGTAAAAATGTCAATGTTGTGCAATATTATTACAATTTAAAATAGCTGTTTTCTATTTGAATGTATTTTCAAATGTAATGTATTTTTGTGATGCCCAAGCTAAATTTTCAGCAGCCATTACTTCAGTCTTCAGTGTGACCTTCCACTGACCTCCTTCAAAAATCATTCTAATATGCTGATTTGGTGCTCAAGTAACATGGTTATGCTGTTGATATTTTTGTAGATACATTTTTTTCAGGAATCTTTGATAAGAACAAAAGAACAGCATTTATTTGAAATAGATTTTTTAACAATTTTTGACATTCTTAACTGTCACTTTTGAATAATTTAATGCATTTTGTTAAACAATAGTAATAATTTAATTAAAAAAAAATTAACTGACCCCAAACTTTTGAATGGTATGTGATAGAGACAATTAAACATGTACAGTAGCAGAACTTTAACTTTGGACTTTAACTTTAGTTTCTTTAACTTTGGTTGAACTTTATCTTAGGTTGCTTTGTTAACTTAGCGTTTGCACTGTGACATTTTTTTAAACAATTAATTTGCCAACATCACCGCAGACCCCATAAGGCTCTCTGGCCCTCTTTAACCTTACCTGCCTCTCTCCTCTACAGTCTACCTGATATTGGGCTTGATCGCAATGCTAGTGGTTCTGGAAACCTTCTGTGAACTTCAGCAGATGAAGACGCTCAGGAAGATGTTCTACCTGAGAAAACAAAAAACAGAAGACCAGCTAAACATTGTGGATCATGATCACCTCTCATTCGCCTCAGTGTCTGACCAGGCAGCCTCTTTTAGGGAGGATAAAACTGATGTGTTTCCTGATAACATAGTCTCTGCCTCACCTACTACTACCTCCAATGGACCAATGGACCGATGATGCATCCTAAAATTTTGTGTCTAGAAACCTGACACGTTAATGTTTCTGAAACATCTCCGCTAAGAGCACAAATGTATTTTAATTTGTTAGTGTAGGCTACTCTGCTGTCAAGTTAACTGAAACCTTATATGAATACTTGAAACACAGGCTGAAGGTGATTTATTGTGGAAAAGGATTGTATGAATTTGTAGAATACATAATATCATAGGACATCATGGTTCATGCTGCTGCTGAACAGAAAAACATTTTGTGACCAGGGTTTTTTTTGTGTGTGTGTGTGTGTGTGTGTGTGTGTGTTTGTGTGTTTGTGTGTATGTAAATGATAAATCCATCCATGACTTCTAAATATAAATAGTTAACTGGTAAGTGGTCATAGACTAGCATTACATACTTCTACAGACATCAGTCTACTGATTTTAGGCAGTCAGAGTTGATAGATTTCACTGAAAATTGTGTAGTGTATGATGGGCACATACTTGATTTTTTTTTTAGCTTTAAATTAAGATTCCATCCAATCTGAGAATATCAAATGTTTAGATATTTTGAGCTGATTTTAGAACATTGTTTTCATTTGTCAGCAATAAGGGGCACATTTCTGAGTGAGTTTATTGTGTTTTTGGAAAGATTTGAAAATCAGTAGTTGTATAGTATATTCCAACTTTAACTCTATTCAAAGTCTGCAAATGTACAATGCACCGGCAGTTTAACAATCTGTTCAGATTTTTTTTTAAATCATGTAGTGTATTCCAGCCTTTAGTCTTTTTTTTTTTTCATTAGATTTTTAGAATAGACAGGGGCAGGTCCCTGATGACATTCCTAGTGACACATTCTGTAATTCACTCATTAAGGGAATTTAAAATATGTATATTTTTAGTAGAGGCATCAGACAATCAAAAATCTGTATATTTAATTTCTTTACGTTTACGGCTTTATTCATGTTGGCTCTTCTGCAGTTGCATTAGGCATTGTCCACCACCTAAAGGTGCTGTTGTGCATTGAGTGCCGTTACTGTTGTATTGTAAACCGAGAACATGAGTCACATCAGTGCATCAGTATACATTCTTATGAGTGACTGAGTATATTGCTGAAGGAAATTAATGTTGAATTTTATCATTCATTTGTAGTTTTCATTTTTATATTTTATTGCACATGCCTAAAGTCGCACTTTAACTAAACATAATAAACTGGAGATTTTGGTTATTCTGTAGATGTTTTAATTGTATTGTGTTTATTCTTCAGCCAGTAGCAAGACATTGTACATATGAACTGAAACAGAACTTGCAGCACATATCAGATGTAATCCAAACACATCTCCTTCACCTCTCAGAGTTGTTTACTTTGATCATTTTGCTATATTGTGGCTATATAGGTGTGTTAAAACCCTGAGCAGCTGTACAGTCTGTTAACAGGATGCCTGCTCAGTGCTGTTAAAAGAGATATTTACTCTGCTGTTTGAAAGTGAATTTGATGCCATCCTGTAATAGTGGTGCTGAAATTGAGCCGAGGTTATGTTAACAAGGCCCTGCAGCTGTGCTCACCTTGTTAAACTTGACCAGGACAAATTTCAATAAGTTGAGCACATGAAACTATAAGAGACCTTCTTGAGTTCCCCTAGACATTCATCTAAATGTCACATTCATTATCATCACAGCATTAGATGAGGCGATATAGGTGGTTATATTTCAGGGCTTCTCCAAAGGTGAACAATTCCTTCATATCATGGGAAAATGCTCTTTTTGAGTATATCCGGAATGTTTTCATGTTAGTATCTGTTGGTTTAGGTATGATGAATGAATGAAGCATTGAATGAATGAATGATGCCAATTTTATTATTAACATGCCAATTTTAACATGCCAATTTTATTTTCCTTTATATATATATATATATATATATATGAGATGTTTCTCATAAAAATAAAAATAGGCACAACTGAGGCATTTGTTGACAAAGAGTTAAAGTACAGAGCTTAATATTAATGTGAATATGGAGATTATAGCTAATATTTAAATTTATTTAAATAAGAACACATGCTATAAATAATTTGGCTTATTATTTGATGAGAAATATATTTTTAGATATTGCTGCAATATCAGTTCATATCAAAATTTCCAACTGTTTCAACAATCTGAAATCTCTTTGGGAATTAGAATAGAAAAGTGAGATTACAAGAATCTGAGAAGCGCAAGATCGATAATCTCCATTTGAACTTCATTTAGTCTCATTGCTATTTAGCAGAAAGAACAAGATATTAAAGAAATCTCATGAGTTTTCTTTCCTATGGGAAATTTGATGTGTTGTACCAGAGTTAAAGCTATTTTGTCTGTTTTTTTTTTTGAGAATTTACTTCAATAATTGAATGACCAAAGACAGACAAAGCAGAATCCCAGTAAAAGATATAAAGTATAATATGTAAAGGAATATAAATTATATATGATATAAAATTATGTAATATATAAATATTATATAAAGAAATGACATAATAGCAACACTATGAATTCAAACTGAATCATTTCATATTGCATGAATAGCGAAGATGTCTGAAATGTACATCTAATTTATGGAATTACTGAATAGTTATACCCCATGAATTCATGGGGGAGTCATGTTAGCCCAATAGTCTAATTTTACCTTTTAACCTTAAAATAAAAACAGTATTTTTACTCCACAAATACCCCATTAACAAATAGACAACATAATTCAGCATAATGCAATGTTATACATCACTATTTTCCAGAAACACAAAATTAGATAATTTAACCTATCCATATCCATTAATAAATGTGTTGAAATGAGATTAAGAACAATCTATGGTACGGAGGAAAAAAAGGAAGTGTCATCTTGCCCTGTGGGGCATATTATACTGTTTTCCTTAAAGAGAACAAACTATTGAATACTGCAGTTGTTATTTATAAATGTCTCCTTTTAACTTTGCCTTTGGTGTGTCCTTGGTAAATGTGAATAATCTCCACCAGTGCGCTTCGATAGTTCTCACCCAAGATTTTTCTATTAAACTCTCTCTCCCATGGCCTGTGTTTATCCAAGCCAGTCTGCCTCATTAGATGTCAGGTCCCACAGTGTGTGCCAAGCTCAATTTTGAGTTAAGCATATGGAGTGCAGACCTCATGGCTTCTCCCCACGCCGTTCTCCAGCGGAAGGTGTCGGGAGGTTATTGAAAGTGAAAGTGAAAGTGAAAGTGACGTGACGTGACATGTGGCCAAGTATGGTGACCCATACTTGGAATTAGTGCTCTGCATTTAACCCATCCAAAGTGCACACACACAGCAGTGAACACACACCGTGAACACACACCCGGAGCAGTGGGCAGCCATTTATGCTGCGGCGCCCGGGGAGCAGTTAGGGGTTCAGTGCCTTGCTCAAGGGCACCTCAGTCGTGGTATTGAAGGTGGGAGAGAGCGCTGTACATTCACTATTGACGGCACTGTCAGAAGTTTTTGCTTAGCTAAGCACAGGTCACCTGACTGGGGCTTGTGCTGGGGTGGAGACGGCCCTTCCGATCGATAGGTGCCAACCAGTTACAATGAACTCCCCTTTGCTCACCACACACACAGTGGCTCACACCCCCACTGCTAGCCATCTTTCAAAAGCTGGCTGTGGACCGTGAAGCTGCCACACTGCAGGGACAAGATCCCCACACATGATGTGCCGGCGTAATGCAGAAAGAGGACGAGACTCCAGCGCTCTGTGTTCAACTGTGTCCTCCGAAAGACAGGTAGAATCTTTTACATTTGATTAAGTGCTGAAAAGCTAATCTGAGTGACAGTTTAATGACCTAATGGCATAATGATGCTTTTAAGGAGTTTTATTAAGACAGCTTTGATTACCAAGCTTAGATTTTTAATGCTCAACTTACTTTCATTTGTTACAGTTCTTTGCACTGCAGTCTAATTTAGAAATATTTTTTTGTTTTGTTTTTGTTTTTTATAACAGACAGCATTTTCACAGGGTTTTTCAAACCAACAATTTTGTTCAAGTGAAATATAAAGAGGTTATAATATGCACTGGAAATTATAATTTTCTAAGTTTTTTAAGAGCATCAATGAAAATGCCATAAACTATAATGGATTACATGTGGTGCTTAAACTATATACTGAATATAAGATGTATTTATTTATGAACTAACACACGTACATTAATTATGAAAATTACCATACTTAATGGTGCTTGCTTATAATTTCTCATATTAGAATTAGAAATATAAAAGAGTAAACACTGTATTATACATTTGGCATGCTACTGAGAATGATGATGACATGAATGATTTTTCAAATTGGGTGGCTTGTTCATAAGATATTGCTGTCATAACACTTTTCTTAGCAATCAGAATTAAGATTTTCGCCTGGTCCACAATAAAATCTCATAGGCTAGATTTACATGGAAGGATTAAACAGACATAAAATTGACCCCAGGTTCACGTAGGGACAAAAAGAAATTAGAAATTTAGAAATGTGGTGGTCGGAATAATACGCAGCCATCCAAAACACGCTCATAAGCACATAGCAAGATTCACTACGTTACAGAGTGCATTAGACCACCCATTACAACACCCTAGATGGACAACAAAAATTTTTATTTTCATCTGAAATTATTTTCATCTGAAATGTAAAAATCTAATGCATATCATGAGCATGTACATTATGAGCTTGTGCATATGTGTATTAGGATGGGTCTAAAACTTATTTAAAGATATTGAAAGACCCAGTGAAAACAGTCGCATTGGATTTGCAGGCTTTGCATGCAATTCCTTCTTCCTGGGTAGTTCACCAAAAGCCACTTCCTCCCTCATCTACTCTTGGCCAGTTTCCTTCTTTCCCCCTGCAACACACTGCCATCTCTGCTGTGCCAGACAGATGGGCTGTGCTGTGCTGCTGTGTTTGCTGCAATTTACCTGTTCACCTAAGAAAGATACACCGAAGCACGTTCAATTTAATGTGTGTCACAAGAGCAAAACAGCAAGTATGTATTATTATAAAAACTAGTCTCAGTACAGTCAGTGAGCCAGCAGTATTTTTTTTTCTGTGGCAAATAATGCAATATATATGTATAGCTACAGATACTCTATATTTATCCATGAATTTATTACAAAAATGTTTTAACCACTGAATGCTCATGACTTTAAAAAGGACAAAAATGTCAGAATTCTCTAATGAATTATGCACATGGCCTGTTGCTGACCAAATTAAATTAGTGCGAGTGTGAAAAGTGTTTTAAATAGAGTTTATTGGTGGTCGACGTGGATAACGCCAAATGATATAAGATGAAACATCAATATTGGTGGAATTGAAGCTCAGAGCTTAGAGAGGATGTCAGAATTTGTGTCTGCGCAGGCGCAGTGCGTGCACAGGTGGTCGTGTCTTCTTTATACATGCAGTGCTGCTTCAGCTCAGCGCTCTGGATCTCTTTCTGATGTTTTACTACCATGATTCTGTAACTGCTTATTAAAATAGGCTCATCAGAGTCTCAGAGTGAGTTACTGGATGCATTTCTTGGCAAAAAAAACAAAAAACTACAGATGCTTCAAAATGAGCGCGTGACGTGAGCATCCTTTTAGTCTTTTTAAATGCCTTCGTCTAGCTTGCAGTTGGCTGTATCATAAACAAGTTTACACTGTGTAGGACAGCAGTTCAACGCAACTGCAAGTTTAACTAGAAAAACGCTTGCGCGCCACGCGCACACTCGCAGTTTTGTTCACATTGATTGGCAGCGTTTTGTCGCGTTGCGTCGTGCCTCTAGTTTGCGCTGTGGACGGTGTGTTTACATGCAGGTTGGTTCTAAGCTATACATTTCCGCAGAGCGGCGGTAGTGACGTCATGGCTGTCGCCGGCCAAACAAGTTGGTGTTTTTTCAATGTAGGCTTCAGACACGGGTCACGACGAGGCGTTCCCCATAGCGACCCCTAGAGGACGCAGTTCGAAGTTCCACGAAAGGGAACCATTGTGCTCTGATGTCTCTTCTTTAACTTCAGGGGAATGAGGAAGCCTTCAGACATGAGTCCGCGCCGCCTGTCAGATATCAGTCCTCAGATCAGACAGCTGAAATCCCTCGTCATTGATGAAGA
Source organism: Sinocyclocheilus rhinocerous (assembly GCF_001515625.1). Lineage (NCBI taxonomy): Eukaryota > Metazoa > Chordata > Actinopteri > Cypriniformes > Cyprinidae > Sinocyclocheilus > Sinocyclocheilus rhinocerous. Next base: position 3,617,623 of record NW_015642053.1, on the reverse strand, counting down.
TCTAAGTGAAGAACTGAAGTCATCGAGATCGGTCGAGTACATCAACAACGCATCCATAGAAGAGCGGATCCTGAGGATCACTGGTTACTATGGCTATGAGCCCTGGAACGGACCTCTTAGAGGTATACTTGATTCATGCGTGTTTTTATAAGTTAAATGTAAAGAATTTAATGAATATTATATGCGTTAAGGGCATAGAACTATAAGGGTTCTTTAACCTTACAGGGATAGTCCAACCAAAAATGCAAATTCTCTCATAATTCACTTACCTCAACTTGTGTGAAGTTCATCTTTGGAACATACAAATATATCGAAGAATGTTTGTTATCCAGTTCATGAAAATTTCTCAAAATATCTTCTTTTGTGTTCCACAGAAGAAAGAAATGTAGACAGGTTTGTAAGGGTGAGTGAATGATGACAGAATTTAAATTTTTAGGTGGACTATCCCTTTAACTTTTAAAGTATCCTATATAGAAATAAAATAGTATTACATTAATTTCATTATATTGCATTATATAACTTTTACATGCATTATGTAAGTCTGTTGTTTGGACGTGCTTTGCATTGCTTGACACTTGAAATAAGCTGGTTGACTCCTTCCTAAAAAATTTAAATGTCGCTTAAAGGTTACAGCGAGGATAGTTTCTTCTTGCTTTCATCAATCTGATAGTCCTGTCTATACATTCTTTGATCTTTGATTTTTTTTTTATATGAGAGTTGAACATCTATGCTTTATGATGTAAACACATCGATCAAAGACCAGCTTCACACCCCTGCATCAATTTGAGCGCCTCTGCAACCCCACGCACAAATATTTCTTTGTGGCCGCACTTTAAAATACTGTTGACACAGGCATAGGCGACAAAATCTATCACCCATTTGATAAACAGCCGAGTCAGATCATTTATAAACAAAGAGCCCTTTCAGATACTTTCTATATGTAAATACTGTACACAGTAAAACAAAACAAAAAAAGCAATATTTATGATCCCCCTTATTAAAAAACAAAAGAAAAACGTCTTGCATATTCTGCAAATATCCGTTTAGCAAATGGGACCCCTGATGTATCTATTGTTGTATTTGAGCTGAGCACTGTAGCCTGAGTTACGACGTGCAGCTCTGTCAGTTATTCTACTATGCATGAGAAGGTAACTGAGTCAGAGCCCAGTTTTTTGCTGAGTCATCAGGGGCAGATGAGGTCTCTCTCAATTCTCATTTCCATTCCTCCACTGACTGCATCATATTCATAGCATAAGATTTGTGTGCACTCTCACGCTTAAGTTAAACTTATGTGAACATGATTGATCGACTTGTTAGTCACATTAGGATAAAGAAAAAAATCCGATTTTATTTTTAAATCATTGAGGAAAGATTTAAGTCATAATGACATATAGCATATACTTTACCGATGTAGTGTTTTATACTAGTCTACATGAAATTGTAATGGAGTAAAAAGTTTTCTGTGAATGCAGTTGCAACAGATAAAAAATATTTGGTGTAAACAGATTCTCCAAAATAATACTTAGTGGTAAAGTAAAAACGTTGAGACTTTCGTTTAGAGCATTTGAAGTAAGTAGATCATTCATCATCAATGTTGGAGTTCAAATGATGCAACAGAGCATCTTTAAAACTTAATAGTGAGAGAATAATTCCTCCAGCTCTGGCACTTGTGTGCAATAAAAACGATGGTTTGACATTGCTTTTTTACATCATACAGCAGTCGATGGAGAGATGGTCAGACGGATGTTCATTGAACCTGCCCATAAATGCCAAATAAATGGATTTGATTGGTTTGTGCAATCCAATTAGCCCTTACATTTTCATTTCACAATGGTAATTGGGCAGTTCAGCATGGTTTTAGTTCACATATTGTCACTGTATAGGGTTGAATTTAAAAGTCAATTCTTTAACTACTTCACCATCACCTTCAAATTGATACCTTGGTCTATGTTTGCAGCACTGAGCTGGCACACAGATCACATGAACTATCCCAGACTGTGGTCTGTGGTTTGACTATGATAATGAGACACTTGTTCTGTTGACTGACTGCTTCTGGGGGACAGTCTGTCTGCCTCCTTGTCCTTTTTGCACTGACAGTTCTGTCCTTCAGACCGGGCAGGTTCTTGCCAGTACATGCTAAATGTCCTCTTACAGGCCATACGGGGCAAAAGTATGGTATATAAAGGAGAAATGAGAATCTTTGCAATACAATTAATGCATATACATAGCAGGAGAAACTGCTGCATCTTCAGTATCATGGACAGCAATACATTATTCATATATCTAATATTCTTGTATCTTCCTTTTTAATGTTGTATAACTATATGTCTTACTTCAAAAAAGCGTAAGGACAAGTCAGAAATTTGGTCTGTGATAAATGACATTACGGCACCAATATGGAGGTCTGTTTCCACCCTGGAGTAAAAACACTTTGACTAAATTTCTTAAAAATAAAAAAATATTTTTTAATCTCACAGTTGTGACCATATTTTTTATAACTGAAACTCTATTGTAACTTTATATGTGCTATTATGCAGGACTGTTTAACGGTTTGGGGTAAGAAAGATTTATTTTTGAGATAAATTAATATTTTTAGTCTGCAAGGATGCACTAAATTGATTAAAACTGACAGTAAATACATTTATAATGTTACAAAATATTTCTATTTATAAATACATGCCGTTCTTCTAAACTTGGGCTTAATTTATATGTATAATTTAATATGTTATAGTAAAAATGATTTAAGGAATTTAAGAAACCTGAAAAAAGTTTCCACAAAATATTAAACAGCACAACATCGATGATATTAAGAAATGTTTTTGAGCACCAAATCAGCATATTACAATAATTTCTGAAAGATCACTGGAGACTGGAGTTATAGCTGCAGAAATTTCAACTTTGCCATCACAGGAATACATTTTTAAACATTTTAAATATATAAAAATAGGCTGCTTAGATAGAGGACTTGACACTAACCTAATTTTCTTAACAATGTCCCATGGCATTTTTTTCGTCTTTTGTGAGTTCAGCACAAAAGATTTTTAAAGGTTAACTGAGCAGCACTTTTGTAAGTCAGTGTAATTTAATGAAAGCAGGGTTTCCCTAATTGGATAGCTGGTTTTGTAATGTTCATCTAGTTACTAGTTCTTCTTTGTAAAGTAATCATAAAATCAAAACCTATTTACTTTATTAATAAGTTCCATGTCTCAATGTGCACATCTTATTGCGCTCATCAGTGTATTTTATTTCTAAGGGAAAAAAAATTGTTTACATTTTTTTTTGCTACTGTTGTATATATATATATATATATATATATATAATTTATTTTATTTTTTTTTAATATCTTGCCATTTTACTGTAGGCATTTATTGATAAAATGTTTTAATATATTTGAAAATGTAATTTATACCTGTGATGGCAAAGCTTTTCAGCAGCCATTACGCCAGTCTTCAGTGTCACATGATCACATAAATAATTCAAATTTTATACTGATATTATACAGATTCTTTGATGAATAAAAAAGTTTTTGTAACTTTTGTAACTTTATACTGTAAATGTCTATACTCACAGTTTAGATCAGTTAATTGCGTCCTTGCTGTATAAATTTTTTGTTTTTTCTTCAAAAATCTTACTGACCCTAAACCTTTAAATGGTTGCGTTAGACAGTTGTTGGATTTTTTTTTTTCACTTAAAAACTACGGTCTTAAAAAAAAATCAAAATACATGTATTTTTATACTGTAGAGAAATGCATAGATAGATACGCATCTACAAAATAATTTGCAATAGACTATTTAATTAATTAGAAAATTAAGAACTAGACATTAGATCAAACATCTTTAAGATCAATAGAATCTTCCAGTCATTCAGGTGTGTCCAAACATTTGGCACTCTCTGTTACATAAATGTGTATTGGAAATGCCGGTATGATAAATTATAGTGTGATTCATTATTTGCATGTGTGTGGATTCACGACAGAGAGTGTTGTCAGTTCTTGGGAGATGACGTGCTGTCACTGAGGATGCTGCTCTCTCGCGTGGCTCCTTTTGGAGTGCTGTGGACTCTCACCAGCTACCTGTACCTGCAAGGCCTGCCACTGATGCCTGTGCCCTTTTCTGCTGTAGTCGTGCCTTTGTCTTCCTAATATCCTGGATTGTCCCGCGGGATCGCTTTATGGGAGTACGGGTGAGTCTATGATATATAAATTGATCTATAAAAAGCTTTAGTTATGCTTAGTTGCGATTAACTCTATAATGGATTTTTACTTTTTATCATAATGTACTTTGTTCTATCTAATCACAGATTGTGGCAGCCATTTTAGCCATTGGGGGCATTGTTATGTTGACATATGCCAATGGTTTCCACAGCTATTCTGTGATAGGCATCTCCCTTGTGGTTGGTTCTGCATCAACAGCAGCTATATACAAAGTAAGATGGGATTACAAAGCACAACAAACACATTTTAGACTGTCATACACCAATGACCTGCTATTTCAGAGATGTTTAAAATGAACATGTAATTATTTTATACTCTTTGTCTGTAGAGAAATCTGTAAGGGTAAATATGTTTCTTCAGGTTCTGTTTAAGCTTGTTCTGGGTAGTGCAAAGCTGGGTGAAGCAGCTGTGTATCTTACTGTCCTCGGTGGAGCTAATTTGGTCTTCATTAGCGCTGTACCTCTGATCCTGCTTCTCATGGGGGCCGAGGACTTTGTTTCACCTCGAGATTTGCCATGGCCAAGCATCTGTGGCATGTCCGCTCTTCTGCTGGGTAAGAGGATACAAACTTCTCTTATCTACACAGATTGAATGTGTGCCATGAGAATGAGAGTTCAAGCAACTGATAAAATATCGCAATAATCCACAAGTAATCCGCACGAATCCAGTCTATCAGTTAACATCTCCTGAAGTGAAAAGCTGTGTGTTTGTAATAAACAAATCCACCATTAATATGTTTAACATCTGACTCCTTTCTTTGGCTGCTCTTTTAGTGTTCAACTTCCTCTTGAATTTTGGTGTTCTGATAACACTTCCTACTCTGATTTCTCTGGGCGTCGTCCTCAGTGTGCCTCTCAATGCTGGTGAGTCATAATAGAGCCACTTGTTTTTTTTTTTTGTAAAGATTTATGTTGTTAGAAATTCGTATTTCTTCTGTAATCCACAAAAGGTGATGTTAGGCATTATGTTAACTCTGCTCTTTTCTATACATTGAATGTAAATATTGACCAGGGGTCGTCAAACTTGTGTGTGTGTGATATTCTGGGAGTTTGACAACCCTTGATCACCATTTACTTCCATTGTATGAAAAATGTCAACGTCAACATTCTGTTAAACATTTCCTTTTGTGTTTCACGGAAGAAAGCAAGCCATACAGGTCTGGAACAACATGAGGAGGAGTAAATTATTTTTGAGTAAATTACTTTTTTATTATTAATTTACTCCTTTGCCCCATAATATAAACTACTGTTATAAATCTTGGCTCAGTAAAATGAGAGATGTCTCCTATGCAAACCAAGGCTGCATTTATTTGATCAAAAATACAGTAACAGTAATATTGTAAAATATGAGTACAATTAATCATCAATATTAGTATTAATATTAGTAACAATTAAGATAACCATTTTGTCTTTTAATATATTTTAAAATTTAATTTATTCCTGTGATCTCAAAGCTGAATTTCCAGCAGCCATTACTCCAGTCTTCAGGGTCACATGACCTGTAAAAAAATCATTCTAATTATGATAATTTGGTGCTCATGAAACATTTCTTCTTATTAACAGTGTTGAAAACAGTTGTGCTGCCTCATATTTTTGTGGAAACCGACAAACCTATTTTCTCACGATTCTTTGATAATTAGAATTTAATAATTAGAATTTATTTGAAATAGAAATATTTTATAACATAAATGTTGCTACTGTCAGTTTTGATCAATTTAATGCATCCTGGCTGAGTATGAAGTATTAAATTCTTTCAAAAAAAACATTTGTAGTGTAAATATCAAAGATTTCATATAATTTTAATGTTCTAGATAGCCCTGATTACATTAGCATATTGGAGTTTCAACATGTTGAACTGTAATACCGGAGTGACCACCAAAAATCTTTCATACTCCAGTCATAGATCGCTACATGTGTGAGATCCAGCTCAACAGTGTACGCATCATTGCAGTGTCCATGATTTGTTTGGGCCTCCTTTTGCTCTTACTGCCTGAGGACTGGGACCAGTGTCTGCCACAGTTACGATCAATGCTGTACAACCGAGAAGAGCCTCAAGAGAGCGCCAGAGACAAACACTCAGAAACGCTTCACCTCAGGCCAAGAGAGGCCAAGAACTGCAACTCCAAAACTACTCCCAGCATCCACTGACTCTGCATTTTATTCATCCCAAAAGCTCCGGACAGGCACCAAATTACTCTCTTCCACATTTATGAGGCAATTTAGATGTACTGCACATCAGCAACTGATTAGATAGATGAAAGTTGCTAGAGACCAATAAAGGAGGGTGCTGTAGATGAGAAGATAATTCTATGCAAAACGTTAGGATTCGATTGGTTCACCTGTTACACAGTTGTTGAGTTAATGATGAGCAAGTTTGTGTTTCATTTTAAAGTGCCACTGTGTGAGAGTTTGGAAATGTGTAGATTTGTATATTTCATTGTCGCTTCATGTGTTGAATGAAGTACCTTTGTATATTGCCAGTATCTCCACTGCTGACACATTGTCACACTCTTCAGCATAACATAATACTTCTGATATGAGCTGTAATCTCACACTGGTTGTCTATACTCTGCATATGTATTTGACAGTGCTGTGGCCTCATATAATCAGAAAGAAAGGCTACACCCATAGAGATTCCTCAGAATAATATCTTGCATTATATCTCTATCAGTGGCAATACTTGGTTCATATATTCCTGTGGAATTAAGGCTTAATGTAAACCTTTGTAAGGATTTTTGTTACTTCTTAATAGCAATAATAAAGAATGAATGTATATCTTATGCGTATTGTAGCATCCCGTTAGATAGATAGATAGATAGATGTACATATATACACAAACACTCATATTTAAAAATGACCATTTAAAAAATAAAAACTATTAATCACCAAGGACACATTACATAAATCAAATATCAAATAAATTCTGTTCTTTTGAACTTTCTAATCAAAGAACCCTGAAAGTAAATGCATCACTCTTTCCACAGAAATGTTATGCAGCACAACAGTTTGCATTTTTTAAATGTTACTGGCAACAAATCAGCATATTTTATGATTTCTGAAGGATCATGTGACACTAAAGACTGACATAATGGCTGCTGAGAATTCAGCTTTGCCATCACAAAAATAAATTACATTTCAAAACATTTAAATGATAATAATATTCCATATGATTACTCTTTTACTGTATTTTTGATCAAATAAATACTGCCTTGGTGAGCATAAGAGACTTCTTTCAAATACCCATGCATTTATGTTTTATAAATAAAACATACACAATCAGTCATTTGTAATTTTAATAGAAATTTGCTACAGGTTTTGTTTAAATATATAAAAACAATTTCACATAATTTTACACATCACTTCAGAGCCATACACAGGGGTTTCATATACAGAATGTGCCTTATAGAAACAGACAATGTTTTTTTAGGACAAAGGATTATTTTAACTCTCCTGTTACATTGGGGTATTAAAAAATGATTGCAATACAAAGCAAGAATCAGTATGCACAGAAAGAAAGAAAAAAGCACGTAATGACAGACTCCCCTTTTGCAATTAGTTAAAAACAAATGTGCTATGCGGAAAGCAGTGTTTAAACAACGATGTCCAGTGATTTTCATATGACCATAATGCAAAAAAAGTGTACAATTAGAGACTTTTGACCCTCACAGACATTCTTTATAATAAGTAAAAAAATAAAAGATACTGGCATCAAGAAGATGTGCTTTTCTATACATAAAACGGGAAGCTTCATAAAAGACTAAAAAGCACATGATATATTGAATGTCAGTGCACATTTCCTTTTAAGGAAGCTCAACAACCCCCTTTAACCCAGCCCCCCAAAAGCTAAAACCTGTACTCGTGACTTTTAAAGAAGACTTTAAGTGGTCACAAAAACACAGTCTCATGTCCCTTCAGCTGCAGTGGAACCTGTAACCCATCTCTCTCCAAAAACCTGTTTATCCTTCACATGAGGTATGATTTCCAAATTATTTGAAATGTAAAACCTTTTGGATTTATCGAAATTTTGTTCTGCAGAAATAAGCATTCAATATATAGATACCAAAGAATAATATCCCTATTTAAATGATGTCTTTCTGACCTGTTCTAGTGGACCGACGGAAATAGAAATAGACCAGAAGAAGAAGAACAAGTATTAAAAGTGAGAAGAGGAACATAAATGTGACATATCCCCCATAAGGCATCAGCGGTGTGTCTGGAGCTTCAGCGGGGATCATGTTGGTCAGGTTAAGCATGTAACCTAATGTCCAGCCTGCATCACTGTCTCCTATCTGCACATAGAAAGAGGTTGACACAATAATCTCAATAATTTTCCATATTCATTGGCCCCAAAATAAAAGTTTCTCAATACTTCATTTTGAACAATATATATTGCTTTATCACTTTATTTTTAACCTACAAAAAAATCTAACGTCTAACCTGTCTGAATACTTTTAATGAGAAATAATGTATCATTTTTAATTACACCATGCTTACCTTCTTAATGAACCTGATGTCTTTCCAGTTGTTGGAGGTGAATTTGTATCCGTCTTCCAGAAGAGTGAGAATGTAGGTTGCTGAGAAGCAGTATTCTGAAAGGTACTTCTCTTTTATGTTGGGATGATTTTCTACAATCTACACAAGTAAAAAAAGTATAATTTAGACATCATGTTCCAACAAAGGTGCAACCATTTTAAACATCCTTCAAAGACAGTTAATAAAGCATTTTACCTTTTTCCATGGTGTAGAACAGTACGCTGCTAGCTTCTGCTTTGTAGTGGCTAAAGTATCACTTGTCAGATTCAAAAAGTCCATCACAAAGAAGAAAGCTGAAAAGGCCTAGAGAGTCAAATGGCATACTTATTATCACTAGTTATGACTTACAACCAGCCATTCAAATTCTTTCAAATAAACTATGTACATTGTTTCTTACCCCAAAGTCTCCATAGACAGAAGGCTGGAAAACACCATTGAAAGAGCATCTTGAGTAAGGACAATTGATGGTATTAAAAACTTTTCTGATTGATTGTTGGCACTGAGACCAATTCCCAAGCCCTACATGGAAGAAGGTTTCATTTGCCAGTTTCATTTCTTTCATACAGGGTGTATTGAAGACATTTGGAACAGTCCTGGTGAAGTTATATCCAGGGTGAAAGCAAGGATCTCTTAACTCAATGGGGTCTGTCTTAGGGAAGAAAAAAAAACATTTAAAAATATAAGATACAATTAGGCCTGTCACAATAATCAATATATCGACTTATCGCGCAATATATGTACATGACCTCGATCATTTTTGGTGACGCAATATATCGCCCATTATATTTACTTAAAAATGTATGTCACCATGTTTTGTACATTCCACTTGCGCCTGTGTCTTTTGCAGCTTCCCGAACATAACGTGGTGTAGTCATGAGGAGCTAGTTCAAATTTAAAAAATGCTTCTACAAAAAAAGTTGAATCTGCAGATATGGCCTTGTTTAGAGATCTGTGCATTTGTGCATACGGACATCTGACTGCTGAGTAGTGATTGTGTTTTTCAGCAATAGTGTGCACCCTTAATTTACAGAGAAAAGAAGGTCAGGAAAAAATCTGTAGATGTAAAAATCTCCATACAAGTTCTTTGTGAATTTTTCTTTTTTTCTACTTTGCACGTTTTGTTAGAAAATGTTTATTTACAATTTATTCAAGTTGTTTAAGGTATCTAATATTTTGAAACTTAATTTCCATGATCTAAATATTCTTAAAAATTAAAAGTTTGTTGTCATTTGGAAGTGTGTAGGCCTTCTTGCATTATTATGCTTTTATATTATGATTATATATTCAGTGACATAAAATGGTCTTTAAAATGACAATAATATCGCTTATCGCAATTATTTCTGGGGCAATTTTCAGCAATAGTGTGCACCTTTAATTTACAGAGAAAAAAGGTCAGGGAAAAATCTGTAGATGGAAAAATCCGCATACAAGTTCTTTGTGCATTTTTCTTTTTTTCTACTTGTTACTTTGCACTTTTTGTTAGAAAATGTTTATTTACTGTTTATTCAGGTTTTTTTTAAGGTATCTAATATTTTGATACTTATTTTCCATGATCTAAATATTCTTAAAAATTAAAAGTTTGTTGTCATTTGGAAGTGTGTAGGCCTTCTTGCATTATTATGCTGTTATATTATGATTATATATTCAGTGACATAAAATGGTCTTTAAAATGACAATAATATCGCTTATCGCAATTATTTCTGGGGCAATATATCACACAACAAAAAGTTGTTATCGTGACAGGCCTAGATACAATTGTATAAGAGTCAAGTGTGGTCTATATCTTTAGATATGCATTAAATAAAAATACAATAGTTAAATTTAATCAAAGCTACAAGAAGCTAAATTATTGTTCCTAACAAATAATGTCTGTCAAATTTTACAATGACAGCAATAATAATATTTGATTTGCTTTGCAAAGTATGCATCATAAAGTATGTGCAGTAAATGCATTAATATACTACTATACACACAAGGCAAAAAGTTGTAAATAAAAAGAAATTGATTATAGGTTTTACAAACAAAAAAATAGTATTTCAGTCTTTTCACATTTAATTTAGTGTTACTTGCTTATTCTTTGTAATTATTTGTGATATTTACTAGAAGTGAAAACTGCACAGTTTTTTTTCAGTGCAATATTGCTTCAATGCACCACTTTATTGTATAGAATAAGTATAAATTCCCATAGACCCCTGGTCTGTACAGCTTCAACTGCAATGACAAGCATACCTCGTCAGCTTTAAGTGTTGACTCTAATTTCTTGCCCATAGAAAGCTTGAGAGCTTGGTCCTTCCCGTAACAGAGAAAGCTGTGGGTGTACAGGTGATAATCGTTTCCGTACAGCCTGAAGTCGATAGAATTGTCATATGATTCAATATTCTGTTGAGGTACGAAGGTTATCTGAGTAGACGCTCCACCCAGGTCCAGAGCTCCAAGCGTCCCTGTGGGCTGCATGATAAACACATTTGACAATTGGCCTTTTCACACGGAAACTGTTTCAATAAATCATTCTTATACTAGATATGAATTGTACACTGTATATATTCAGCACTGCAATTCTGTGAAAAAGGACTTTGGGTTAAAAATTTCAAATCAAAATGACAAATGTGAACCATTGCTAAATCCAGGTTAAAAACCACCATACCTTTCTCAAGTTTTTGCTCAGGTAATTGACTGTAATCCATCCGAAAGCTCCCTCTTCTTGGCCTGAAATGATACGAGCTCCCTGATAGGAGAAGGGGTAGCTCTTCAGTGAATGTGCTACAGAGTCCAGTACCTTATCTGAGGCTTCTTCATTCTCCATCCTTAAAAAAAATATTATTATTAGCCTTTACCACTCAACAATTAAATGATAAAACTGTTAATTTATAAATTAGTTAAACAATATACACTACGTTTGTCTCTTATGCTCATCAAGGCTGCATTTATTTAATCAAAAATACAGTAAAAACACTGTGAAATTTTATTACAGTTTCAAATAACTTTTTTCTACTGTAAAAGGTTTTAAAATGTTATTTATTCCTGTGATGTTACGCTAGCTTAGTTGAGAGTAACAATTTGGTGCTCAAGAAAAGTTTCTTATTATTATTTATGTTGACAACAGTTTTTGATACTTGCATATATATTTTTGTGGAAACCGTGATACCGTGCCAAGTTTGGGTTAAGTAAAGTTTAAAAAAAAAAAAAACTTTTATTCATTATGAACACATTCAATTGTTTAAAAGTAAGAGTAAACACATTTTTTATGTTACAAACATTTTGTAGTTCAAATAAATGTTGTGCTTTTGAACATTGTATTCATCAAATAATCCTGAATTTCCTTTTTATATTTTAAAAATATTTTATATTTTTAACACTGATAATAAGAACTATTATTAATAGCTGAGCACCAGTAATAATGTATTAAAACAATGAGAATCAAATGAGCATATTAGAATGAAAGCTAAAAAATCAGTTTGCCATCACAGGAATAAATTATGTTTTAAAATATTTTTTAAATAGAAAATAGTTATTTTAAAATTGTAATAATACTGTTTTCATAAAAAATGCAGCCTCGGTGAGCATAAGAGACTTCTTTCAAAAACATTTTAAAAATCTTATTCCACACTTTTGACAGGTGATGGAAGTCTTTTTCTAAGAGTTTTATTCTGAATTATTCTCTGCCACACTATACGCCCTATTGGATTCTTGAGAAATGAGATTACCTGAGCAGTCTCATGCCTGCTGTGGCTCCCAGGTACACAGGGGTTTCAGGGTGTCTGTGTGCGGGTATTTTCTGCTTGGCCTCCTCCATGCACTCCTGCAGAGATGCGCCAGCCCCCTGTGGATTAGCAGAGTAACTGGAGATGCCTTTGCCTACAGGGCAGAAAAAAACAGAAAGAAGTTTTTCAAGACACTTTGCCTACAGGCTTTTTTCAGTATGCAAAAGTTGTTGGAAATAATGCGGTATGTTTACATAACTTCTAACGGGATAGACAGTTCACCCAAAAGTTACACGTCAGTCATGATTTACTCTTGACTTTCTTTCTTATGTTTTATCAGAATGTTTGAGCTGTTCTACAATGTCAGTGAATGGGGACCAGGAGCTGTCAAGCTGCAAATGGTATCATAATAGTAGTCCATATGACTTACATTTCATTATATACATTTAAAGGGGAGATAACTCACACAGTTTCACCCAATCTCATGTTAATCTTGAGTACCTATAGAGTAGTACTGCATCCTTTATATCTCCAAAAAGTCTTTAGTTTTATCATATTTATAAAATAAAGATACAGCTTTACGATTCTCTCCGGAAAAAGCCGAGCTCCTGGAGGCGCGCCGTGGGCGGAGCTAAAGAGTGACGAGCACTTGAGCGCCAAATGCCAGCAAAACAGACATTTGATGCCGTTTCACTTACCGTCTGCAGTTCTGAATCATGACCAGGATCTTTTATAGCTGGGACCGCTCCATCTTTCAGTATCAAACGATGTGCAAATCCAGCGTCGAACTGGGCCTTGTTTATAAAACGTTCGTCAACAAACACACTTGTGAAACTCTGTTGCTGCTCCAGAAAAACAAACTGCATCCACTGTTTACATAATGTTGGGTTCTTTAGGAAGCTGAACAAAGTTATCTTTCCCTTACAACCAAAAACACACTTCTTTGGGTTCTTTAGGAAGCTGAACAAAGTTATCTTTCCCCTACAACCAAAAACACACTTCTTTGGAGACATTCTTCCCGAGCGAGTCCAGTGCAGCGCTGCTGAATGAAGCGCGCTAATGGGCGCGATCTCGCTCTCGCTCTGGTCGATGTGTGCGCGGGCGCGCTCTTCCAGGAGAAATGCCCATATAAGGAGTTCCACCCTCGTCTACGTCATGAAGAGCCACGATCGAAAAAAAAACTCTCCGAAACTTGTATGAACCCGGAAGTAATATTTTTAGCACAGAAATACTCCGTCATAAATCCAAATTGTTTTTTTTTATTTTGTCCATGCTTAGCATGAGAATCCAACTCTTTAAAAGTGTGAACAACCCCTTAAAGTTCCCTGAAGCCATACAATAGCTCTTTATTTAATGAAAATCATGCTTGACAGTTGTGGTCACTATATGGAAAACAGCAGCTTGGGGATTCTGTTAAATATCTCATTTTTGGTTCCACAGAGAAGGAAAGTCAGATTTTAAAGACATGGAGGGGTGAGTAAATGATGACAATTTTCTATTTTGAGTGGACAATTCCTTTCACATACTGAAAAAAGGAAAAGGAAAAACACTATCCAAAACATGTAACTAGAAGTGTTTCTGTATGCAGATTACGTACCTTGCACGTTACAGGTGTGTTTCTGTCGTACCATGCCAGTGTTGTTCTCCTTCTCGGCTGGCCATTCATAGATAAACACAGAGGTGTGGGAGGAACCTGCATCCAGAACTATTCCATACTGTCAAGTGTACAAGGACCATTGCATCAGTGAAATCTGTACAAATCTAATGTGTAACAATAAATGGTTAGACTTAAAGTGTTAGTCATACTTTGTATTTCTGGTGTAAAGGCTTGTTCTGGACGACAGAAATGGCCACCATGATGATGATCCCCACGATGATAACAGCAGCCAGAAAGATGACCACTGGCCTGTGCCAAGGGTTCTTGACTTTTACTTCAAAAAACAGAAAATAAAGAGAGCAGGTTGAAAATTTGCACTTATTTAACAGCTTCGGTACTTTTTGTTTACAGTGTAAGCATTTATGTACTTCATATTTTCCATAACTATATAGCATTTTAAATTATTAACAACAGTACAGGGTGTTTGGATTCAGTGCAAACCGTAAACTGAATCCTTGTGTTTGTTATCTCTAATCTAGTCTAAATAATAATTGTGAAGGAAATTCTAAATATTGTTTGTCTTTTGGCGAGGCTTTTTGTGGTATTAAAAGAATAAATAAAATGCCAACACCTACTGTCAGTTTAACGGAAAAACAAACAGAGCTTGAAAGCATGATGGCACTGTGTATTCTGCTGGGCATTACAGCTGTCTCCCCACTGTGTACACAATAAAGCCTCTAAGAGGCCCTTCATGTGTTTAGGTCTGATGTAGATATTTTACAGATCAGGAGAATTTTCACTTCAGTGAATATCTCTGAATTAAAGAAAATATCCAGTTTATATTTTCTGTGGTCGCAGATGCTGGGATAGGCTCCAGCATTTCCATGTCCCTGTAGGAAATGCTGCTTGGAGAATGGATGGATTTATGGATGGATAATATTTTGGCTGAATTTTAAGTATAATTTGAATTTTATAAGTATACCCATGTGAAAAGGGAACATTCTTCCTGTGAAGAATGTGAATTTTGTGTTCAGAAATTATTTTAGTATAAAATGATTTAAAAATGCTATATTACATGTTTTATTAATGCGTGTTTGTGGAACATTTGTGATGCTATCATTTGATAGTTTCATTTATCAAACTGATACTCAACATTGTACACCAGTGTTTACATAGACTTACAATCATCTTGAAGGGGAGACCAGGGAATGTTGCAGTAATGGGTGAGATGTAACACCATCAGTTTAACCAATCAGAAATGAGCTACAATTGTGAACTCATTATCAAACAGGACCACCACCCTCATGAAGTTCACACATAAAAAAAAAAAAAAAACTTTTAAAGGAGTTATGCTTTCACATTTGTCTCGACGTTTACTTTGTGATCATGTAATTGATATTAAATGACAGAACTGGTATAATCTAAATCAGTATGGTATGTAACATTAACACAAGTATTCTATAGCCTTCATGCATGGTAATTTTTCTCCAGCATATTTAGGCTACTATTTTGAATTTTAAAAAATGTAAGTCAAATAAGGGTATAATGGGGTACCATAATTCATTTTAACAAGTAAATTACCACAACAAATATAAAATAATGTTTTCAGTTAGTATTTCAGCTCTGATCAAGCATTGTGTGTAATTCACTAATTTATACATCTCCATATTGTTAGTTTCTACCTTATTTTGTAGCATATGGAAATATTATTTTAGGGTTTAAGACACGTAAAAACAGTTACACATCTCCCTTATAGCTAGTTTACTTCTAGTTCTTGCAAGCCCAATCAAGCCACATTTCATTAGGTTTAATGTAAGTAAAGCGGAAAGTATACAGTATATGCAGCAATGAAACATTTAAATCAGCGCGCCTCGTTGCGCTTTTCACCTACCCATCAGGACACGCGCCGGCTTCTCTTACTGGAGAAAACGGTGTGAAAACGGTTGTCACGGTTAATGTGGCAAGTCCCATCCAACAGAGTATTAATCGATTCCTGCCCACTGAATTACAGCCTATAGTCTTGCGAGTTAGTTTCTTTGTAGGGATTTGTTTAAGTAACGATCAGTCACATCTGTGTGCGTAGCTGCGGCTTTGCTTGGCACAAGTGATTTCGCGTTATTTTGGGGAAACACCCTTTGTGCAAGTGGCGCCAGGCTCCCAGTGACGTCACGGGCGGGAGTGAGAGGAATTCCCTAGTGCGCCCGTTTGGGGACTGAACCACTTTGGAGAGCCTGTGTGAGCTGCATACAGATCAGCCTCTGGTGCTGAAACTTTTGTCTTTGGCATTCAAGTCAGTGACATTCAAGTGTTCTGGTCTGAAGACTATAAACTGCATCTTAATGCAATATTTAAATTTTATTTCTCAGAATTGCATATTTTTTTTAATGTTTCATTAAAAAGTTAGGGAACTGTCTTCATTAGAGGACACAATGGATGAAAGATGTGTCCAGCTCATGCAGAAGTTAAACATATATATCAGAAATGAGATATAGAAATAGGCTAACTCGCTTTTAAATTTAACCACTTTACTACATGCACTGAATTTAAGGCATGTAGCAGATGTTATTTTCCAGAACAAATAACTCAGCTGTTCTCATAAAGCAATAAACAAAATGACTGAAATTCTAGTCTGTTTCTCAGAAGACTTGGAATACAGCGCATGAGACATTTGGAAAACTTTAATTATGACACATGTAATTTTATAGCTTGACAGTCCCTATTCCCCATTCCCTTTGAGGGAAAAGAGATTTCCTGGATATTTCTTAAAAATCCACTATTTGTGTTCCACAGAAGTTAATGCTATAATGGCAAGTATTTTCATTATTTTTTATTATTCCTTAGTAAGAACAGCATTGTTTTTTTCCCCACAGGAAAATAGCATTTGCTGCATGCCGTTAATGCAGTGCATGAAGAGAATAAATCTGATTATATGATAGTTCACCTTGTGTGTTCCGTAGAAGAAGCTCATGCAGGTTTGGGAAAACATGAGGGTGATTGAATGAAGACAGAATATTATTCCTTTGACGCATATGGAAAATACTGTCATCCAGGACAAATTGATCTGTTGTCCTTGTTACAACATATTCCACTCAAATATTTTACTTACTGCATCAGGGTCCTTAATTGTCCTTATACTACGGGGCCGCTGAATGCTTGAAGGCATGCAATTATTTTCAGGGAAACGCACGGCGACCGCATTACAGTTCCATATCACTTCGCATAGTTAACTGTAATAAGGAAATTAGCACAGTACCTATACAGCACACAGGAATTACTGCAATCACACGTGCTCGCACACGCACACTACGGTCACGCAGTTTGCACAAAAAGGTGTTGTCAGCGCTGCCCTGACGATTTTAACAGTTAGCTTATATAGTGTAGCAACTTAAAGGCTACACATGACATTTCTCACTAGCGAGGTAATAACAGCGCTATTTAGAGACGCTGCTGCAGAACACTGTTGAGGGACGCACCGGGGTAGCCTAATTCACACAAGCTCTCTCTCTCTCTTTCTCTGTGTGTCTCTGTCTCTCTTGCTCTCCTTCTAATAACTTCATTAATAACTGCATTAGAATGCTATCAATGACTCAAGTTACTCTCAGCAGTAGATCTTTGCTTCAAAGCTTTCTAAAAGTGTTTGACCATAGTTCACTCAAAAATGAAAATGCTGTCATTAATTACTCACCCTGGTCTGAAAGCTCTCGGATTTAATCTAAAATATCTTGTGTTCCAAAGATCTTAAGTGATTAAGTCTTACGGATTTGTAACGACATGAGGGTGAGTAATAAATGACAGAATTTTCATTTTTGGGTGAACTATACCTTTAACTACCCTAAGCATCTTTAAATGATTTTGCATTCTCTGTCTTTTTAAATTTTAATTGTCAATGTCATTTCACTGTGTATTTAAATGGTTAAACATGTCAAAATGTTCCCCGAATAGTGAGGTCAAAATATAAATTTAATGCTGGATCTAGAAAAAATCTGATCGTGATTAAACCAGAAAAATGTAAAATAAATGAACAAAAACAATTTTTAAAGTTTGGGCTCCTAAACATTAGATCACTCTCACCCAAAGCAGTTATT
>NW_015642053.1:3550963-3599215 GCF_001515625.1 Sinocyclocheilus rhinocerous | reverse complement strand
TGCATATTACTGATATTAACTATATGGCTCCGCGTTATCGTCCGGGCAGAACTATTGTTCCAGCCACCAAAGACAGATTCACAAATAACCTGCCTGATTTATCTCAACTGCTCTGTGTTCCCATAAGTACACATGAACTAGACGATAAATGACTAGCAACATGGGCACTATCTTCTATTGTATAAACTTAATTTGCTGTAAAGTTGCTTTGCAACGATTTGTATCGTGAAAAGCGCTATACAAATAAACTTGAATTGAATTGAAAATGTAATAGTTAAACAGTTAGACAGACACATGTCATTCAGAACTAATTTTCTTATGTATTGCAACTGTATTTCTGTGAATTTTGCATTTGCTGGAAGAAAAAAAAGAAGAAAATTGCTTGTCGTTTGTCACTGGTACAAATTTTAACACATTTGTGAATGTCAGATGGCATTAAAAATAATTTTTAACCATCTAAATAACCTGTATTCTTCATTATTTATTAATCCATGATTGTTTTGTAAGCATAGGTGAAATTATGAGAATAACCCAGCAAGAATAACCCAGAAACACAAAAATGCAAACGGTAAAAATTACTATTTCTTTGGTTTTCTCAACAACCCAGCCTGCTGGGTTAAAATGTGTAAACCAGCATGCTGGGTTACTTTAACCCAGCACGTGTTCTGTCCAATATTGACCCAGCGCTGGGTTGCCAATTGGGTTATTTTTAACCCAGCCATTTTTAGAGTGAAGTGATCAGTCTCAGTCTATTTAAATGTTATTTCAGGTTCCTTCTTGGTTTCTTTCCTTGAATTGAAAGACTGATTATGCTTGGATAATTTGCAGTTTTGCCTGGACACAATGAAAACACTGTTATATAAGAGGGTCTGGAAGATTTTTAAATGTTTTTTAATGATTTTTTAAAAGTCTCTTATGTTCACCAAGGCTGCATTCATTTGATCAAAAACGTTTTCTATTGTAATATATTTTAACGTGTAATTTATTCCTGTGATGACAAAGCTGAATTCTATAGCCATTACTCAAGTCTTCAGTATCACACAATCCTTCAGAAATTATTCTAGTATGCTGTCAATGTTGAAGCAGTTGTGCTGCTTAGTATTTGTTTGTGGAAACTGTAATATTTTTTTCAGATTCTGTGTTCAATAGAAAGTTCAAAAGAACAGCATTTATTTAAAATCCTTTGTAACAATGTACGTACTGAATGCGTCCTTGCTGAATAAAAGGAGTAATTACTGACCACAAACTTTTGAATGCTAGTGTAGGTCTTTTATCTGTTGCTGTCTGTTGTATATTAGAGCTATAATACAATGGTATTTGCAAGGGAACACTGCTGAGTTCTTAAACAGCAAGAGACAGATCAGAGACAGATCTAAATATCCAAACCCACATCAAAATGAAGACATATAGGATATACTATGAGGCTATAAGATGAAAATGATATAAGATATAAGATGAAAGATATAAGATACAGGATATAAAATGAAAATATCCAGGCCTGACTGGTCTGTTTATGTAAAAACTGAGCAGACTAAGCAGATTTAAATCTAAACATATGTTATATGTCATATTGCACAATGCGCAGATCAAGATACTGACTTAGGAGAACAGCTGTACAAACAAATAAGGCAAATTGAGTCCATAATCCATAATTATGCTCCTTACAGTGGCAAAAGTCCATCCCCCATATTGTCCTCTCAACTGTTTTAGCTTGTAAATGGTGCTTGATCTGTACATATTTCTCTCCCGATTCAGACAAAATTACTTCTTCACTGGAGAAAGCAATATTTCGAATAGAGGACTCATATTTTAGCCGGGAGCAATGTTTGAGTTTAAAAACGTCTTAATGATGGATTTGTCTATAACAAACACACAGCTTTTCACTTTACTGGAGTTGTGTTAATAACTTGTGAATTGTGTTTGGACTGTCATTCTGACAGCACCCATTCACTGCAGAGGATCAATTCGTTAGCAAAAGATGTAATGCTAAATTTCTCAAATCTGATGAAGAAACAAACTCATTTGCACCTTGGATAGCTTGAAAGCAAGTTTTCAGCAAATTTTCATTTTTCCATGTGGTACAGGTAATTAAAAGAGGAAGGAGGAAGCCCAATGGTTAATTAACCTTCTGGAATAACTTACAAATTCTGAACAGCCCTGTTTTATTGCTCTGAACACTAAGATTAAAATTACATAGTTTTGTTGTTTTTCATGCATGATTTTGCAGTATTCATATTATTTAAAGGAATAATTCTTAATTATTTTATGCAGTAATTTTAAGCCTTGGTTAAAATATAAAGCAGCAGCGCAAACATTTTCATGTGGAAAATGGCTTTTCACTTCTGATCAAGACATCCTACTCTATTTTCCCTTCAGGCCTCTTGGGAATACATTGCTTGACAGTACAGAACATTAGCAGATTGTGAAGAAAAACAACAGGACCACTGTTATATGCTAACAAAATAACATTAAAACAAACAACCCAATCAATGGTCTTTTATGGACACTTTCTCTTCTGCTCTATGTTCACTGCATTCTTCCAAACACCAGTCCCAGATAAAATGCATCACCCCTGACCTCCAACATCAGTGGCATGTCTCCTGCTTTACTTAACCAAACTTCATTATGAAACTAAGTTTCATTTCCTCTTGAGCAAAGGGAAACGCAAAAAAAGCTTTCTTTGTGAAATGACGGTCTTCCAGAGGATGTTTGTATAGCAACCTACATGTCTCAGCTGTGAATGTTTTATTGACTGGAACACCAGAGAGACGTCAATGCACACTCATGCTCTCAAGTAAACAGACTTTCTTTCTACCCGAAGTGTTTCTCTAAATTCCTGCATAGATCAGCCATAATTGAGACATTGTCGTCATCTACTAAATCCTTTGAAAGCATAGTACAGCACTGACAGCGTTTATTAGTCTCATCAGCCTGAAGAGTCACTGTAGTCCAAATCCATGACTAAACATGTTACGTCAGGTTTAATGTCTTCTCTGTAACACTCACCTGCACTAACACGCCTCAGGTGCCTAAGTAAGCTTGTATGAGGTAATCCAAGTCAATGTGACACTCTTGAGACATGGTAAATATTGGTACATATCACTTCACACCCTACATAGTGAACTCTGACGGTGGTTCTGGCAACACAATCGTGAGAAAGCAGGATATCAGGGGTGTCAGGTTTTCAAATGTCTTTGGGATGTTTTGTGTTATCATGAACCAAATAGACAGTAGCTTTTCTTTCAAACAACAAAAGAATGAAATTCTATTCTTCATTCAACTATGCTTTAGATTACAAGGAAAATGATTATAAATACACATCTTTTTTATCTGAAAAAAAAAACACAATCTGATATAGTATATACTGTATATGATGCTTTTATGATTTTAAATTGTCGATTTTGCTCATAAGCTTGCAGAACTTTTTGAGTCACTGGTACAACATTTAATATAATAATATGTTTTTCATGTAAAATTTTATTTTAATATTATAAAACTAAATCTAAAATTACATTTTTATTATTATTGTCATTTTATAAAAGATACATTTTAGTAATATATGATAATTAAATTCGTGAGAAAGCGTGTTATCAAAGGTGTCAGGTTGTAATGTCTTTGGGTGGTTTTGTGTTTTCATAGACAGTAGCTTGTCTTTCAGACAATGAAAGAATGAAATTCTATCCCTCCTTCAAATGTGGATTAGATTACAAAGACAACAACTGTAAATATCCATATGGCTCAAGGAGGTCTGTAGTTATCTGGAGATATAGTGTATAAGATGGTTTTGTGATTTTTGATTTTGCTCATGAGCTTGCAGAACATTTTGAGCCAGTGGTACAATATTTATTATAATAATATGAAATATATATACAATCAGACTTTGATAATTGCCTTAATCTTTTAAACAACTGAGAAGTTGAGAAGAGGAAAAAATGAAGAACAAAATGCATATGTAGGCCAGAGGCTGCAATCAGGCTCCTGGAGGGCCAACATCCTGCAGAGTTTAGCTCCATCCAGCTTCAACACACTTACCTGGAATTTTCTAGTAAGTCTGAAAACCTTGATTAGCTTCAAGTGTGTTTCATGAGTTTGCCTGCCCATCCAGTCCTATTGCGATTTATGTGAATAATTATTTATTTCTAAGCCAGGATGTATTAAGTGAAGCGATTGATGCCCATGAGTGTGTCGATGTTTTTAGTTCTAACATTCCAACCGACAACCAGCCTACAGTATGTTTTTGACAGACGTGATAATGTGCATGAGGGGTGAAATGTTTGATTTTTTGGGTATTTTGCTTTTTGTGTAGTTCGTTGTTGGAATTAAGTAGATTTTGTGGCTTTTGAAACTCAGGTTAATTTTTTTTCTTTTCTTACCAGGAAAGGAGTGGGGAAAATGGTCAAGATGGTGTAATTATTGCATCTACTAGCAGGGGCTAACTAGACAAAGCTAAACATCCCAACCTCGACCCTTTGGTATGTCCTCAATGCGTTGCACATATAGCTTTTCTTAACAGACAATGCAGTATGCATGCTAAGCATAAGCAGATTGGATGTTAAACAATATCTGGAAACTAATTCTCAGCTGGCAAGTGTGAATCCCACAAATAGCACCATCAGCCAAAAGTGAGGGGTGTGAATAATACGCCTGATCCAAACTGATGACATCTTACAATATCTCATCATGACAAGTATTTTTGACCATGCTGTAGGCTTTTAGCTAGCAGTTATGAAAGATTTACAGTAACAAATGCTTTTCCATTGATTGTTCATTTCCTATTCATCTCTGTGTGTGATGCTTTTTTTAGAACGGTAATAACATAAATTGTGCCTTTCTTGCCTCTTTGCTATAGTATCTAATAGTGTAAAGTCCATTCGAAAGCAATCAGACTGTTTTATTATGTGAGCCAAGAAGCCTCTTTAGATCAATGGGCTTAGGTTACACATTATGTGGTTCATTCAGTCTTACAGACTGATAAAGACAAGAAATGAGCCAAGAAGCGTTAGGTTTAGTGGTTTAGAGAACTTGCACTCATACTTTCCATAAGAGAGAATAGCTTTTGTCACACCCTTGAAACATGTGCCAGTGTGATCTTGTGGTCAACATAGGCTTGTCAGCACAAACACATGTTTGAAGAGGACAGATTCCCAGCAGATGTATTTGAATCTGTCTTCAACTAACCTTCTAGAGAAGAGAGATATGTAAAAAAAGCTCAATCTTAGTGTTCTTCTTTAGAATTATCGTTTGGGGAAAGTGGTTAAGATCTGTGCTTTGAACTTCAAAATAAACAAAGATAATGATGTTTTTGTCATAACAGGAAAGGCATAGTTATGACATCCATTATTTGTTTTAGGAGACACTATACTATATGGAGTTATTACTACACATCCTGTATGTGTAATATTCCCCATGCAGTGTATGAAATGAAGTGACCACGTAAAGTGTGATGTATACATTTCAGGATGGTCTTCCCTGAAAGGTTTGTTCTACCAGAAAAGGATGTTTATTTCAACTGCTGTAAGCTGTTTTGAGGTTAGAGGAAGTGAGCTTTGAGTTGTAAAATGACTATAGACAGAACATCCCATACTGCAAAAAGTATATTTAAAAAAAAAAAAAAAAGTACAGATATATTTTATAAATATTTCACAATATTGCAAAAATGGTCAGAAATATATTGCTATATAAATACATTTGCATAAATATCTTTTTAAAGATATTTATTTTATTCAATTAGGTCATATTTATTGGCCATTTTTAAAATATATTTTCAACATAAATACATCTATCCAAAATATGTATATATGCATTAAAGCAAAATGTATTTTTAAGATTGAAAATGGATTTTACCACCCCTGGCAGTCCAATTTGTAATATATTTTGGCTTTTTAAGGTTTAAAATTAATATATTTCCTTAAGTTGCACTGTTTACAACATATACTTACACACTAAAAGTCTGTTAAAATACAGACCAATGAACTGTGTTAAAGGAATAGTTCACCCAAAAATGAAAATGTTGTCATCATTTACTCACCCTCATGTCGTTTCAAACCTGTAAGTTTATTTCTTTTCTTATATTTTAAAGAATTTTGATGAACCAAACAGTTGTTGGTACCTGTTGGCTTCCATAGGAAAATAAATACTATGGAAGTCAATGGGGACCATCAACTGTTCGATTACCAGCATTCTTCAAAATATCTTCTTTTATGTTCAATATAAGAAAGAAACTCATACAGTTTTGGAACAACATGAGGGTGAGTAAATGATGACAAAATTTTAATTTTGGGGTAAACTATTTCTTTTAATTTGAAGGATTTGTTTTGGCTCTGGTAAATCTGGTATTTATTTTTTTTCTAACAGTGTAGGATATTTTTGAAATTTTGAGATTTTGAAAACTTTTTTCTTTTGTCGTATATGCTCCCTCACCCCTACTAAGGCACTTCATTGTATATGTAATACAAAAAAAAAGAGGTATTGGTAATTTTCTGCCAGGACATTGTTTGTTAAGTTTACGGATATGGTTCCTAAAACACAGCACAGTGCAACATGTAAGTCAAAAACACATGGGGAAAAAAACCTGTCAATAAATAAATCAATCAATCAATATGGAAAATTACAGACTTTCCTGTGTGGAACACAGAGACTTTAATCTCTTAACACTAACAAATAATTTTGAGTGACACACAAAAGTAAATTCATCAAAATTAATTATGTAACTAATATCAAGGAAGCCTGACTGTGAAAGAATTAATAATGTCATCACAATTATAATTAATCTTCGACAACAAGGAACATATTTCCTTTACTGTGGCATCTTTCTTTGCTCAGACATGACCAGCCAAGCCCAAGCACAGCTGTGTAATACTCATTTCCTGTATTAGAAATAGTCTGGAATTAATTTTTTGTTTTATCATAGTTTTCTCATTCATTTCCACTTCACAACCACCCACTCAAATGCATGTCTTCTTTGCTGTTGTGTAAGGTAACACTTGCAATCTGTTTGAGCATGTTAACCCCACTCCTAAACCAGTGACTTTGATTGATTTATTTAAAGCAAACTGTGGAAGCACTGCGTTGTAGAGAGATGCTCCAGGGACACATGAAATGTGCTTTTTCCTGGCAGTCAAATGGGCCTTGAGCCAAATGCTTGATTAAGCAAGAAAGTTTCATAAGCGTCATAAGAGTCATTCATTTGAAAGCTGGTGCTTCAGCAACAGATATAATGCCACAGTTATTTTTATTCATTCATTCATTCCGATTTTTTATTTGAAAATTATCATTTTTGAAATACACATCAATTACACCAAATACACAAAATAATGTTCTTTTTAGCAGCATCATATGACCCCTTTAATATCAGAGACTCTGGGAGCTTTTCTTTTTTCAAAGAGGAGACTTTTTGTTTTATTTGGCAGCAAACTAATTGACAACAAGAAGCTGACTTGGCCTTAACTTCTAAAACCCGGTGATAGTCAGCTTCTGGTGAGTGGTTTGTGGTTGGTGATTACTTGAACTTTCAGTAAAGATGCTTTTATTACTCAGTCTAAATTCTCACAATGATTCACATCTTTCATGTTTGAAAAGGTACAACTGTCAGATGGGCAGTATATCTCAGGAATCTTATTCATTACTGAGCTGAGGTAAGTTCAACATGCATTTAGTTTAGCTGGAATTAATATATATTAAAAGTTTAATAATATTCCTCTAAATAGATTAAAGAAAAGTGATAAGGTGCACAGTTTATCTATGACAAATGTTCTCACGGATAGTGTCATGAGTAGACCACATTCTGACATTAGCATTCGGGACAGTGGTGAAGCGTTTGGGGTCTGACTCAGCCCACATGCCACTCACAGATCTTCAGTATGTAGTGCAAGATCTTAGTGAGGTGTGATTGCAGAGCCCTGTACCCACGCAAGCCATTTACAATGACACGCAATGTACCTCATTATGAGGTTACAAAGAAGCCATTTTGCATGCAACATTTTCCAATATGCCCTATTTCTCCTCTAATTTAAATATGTAAATATTTAAATAATAGCAAACAATATTTGGTAACAATTTACAACAAGGCTACAAAAAACTACATGCATAAAATACTTTGAGTATGTATTAATCTTAGCTCATGTTAACCCATAAGACAAATAGTGAGAATTGGTCCCTTTACTAAAGTGTTACTGAAGCAGGGATGAATATCTAGGATTTATTGGACCTAAACTTGCATGAACTAACAATGAAAAGTCATGTTTTAATTAATTAATGTTAGCAAAGATATAAAGACTGTATAGCCTAATGCTCATTGTTAATATTAATGCATTGACTAACATTAACTAATGGGACCACCTGAAGTGTCATTTTCACTTGTTATTTCTACTCTTTATAAAATACTTTACACTTTTTTAAAAGCTCATTTTGTCCAAAGATTCTTGAAGTAGCCCTGTAAATAAAAGGGAATCACTTCATACAGGTTTCCAAAAGAGGCCCCATGTGTGGGAGGGGTGGGACTTCCTCAAGTGCACATGACTGGAATAATGAGGAACGTCTGCGCTGACCTTGTTGTGTCAGCTATACAGGAAGTTTAGTTTGCTCAAGGCACTAACTGCAGACATAGGAAGATGGCACAGTGAGTACATGAGTTTCCTCATTTTTGCATGTGAAAACAGAACAGTACTTCTCTTAACGAAAACATTCCGGTAGTTCTTTGCCTCGTGCAAGAATGCAAAACTCCATAAGATATAATGCAGCTGCAACTTACTTAAATACATTTTAGTCATGGTTACAATGGGGGATGTTTTGTTACTACCAGATGGCCTGTCCACTCTCAGGAAGAAATCTTTTTCTCTCTCTTCCTCTTTGACGATGCCTCGGTGCTCTCAGTCCCTCACAAACTCTCACAGGCTCCTGCTGCTAAAGTGGTTAGATGGACACCAGATGCTGAAACCCGATGCGTCGGACAACCATGCAGACTGCAGTGGATTCCTGTATTTTTTTAATCTTCCTTTATTTACATTGCTTCTTATAATCTGTTTACATGTCTAAGCCGAATGTACTGCGAGATCTCAGAACAATACTGGATTATCCAGCCACTTTACCAGTTCCTGATCTACAATAGCGTTTCTTAGAGGTCGTAAATAAATCTGATGCATGAACTTTTGAACTTATTGACAGGTTGACAGCATGCTTCAAAGGATTCTTTAAAGCGTTTAGGCTTATCTGAGAATGTATGATGTCTATCTGGAATTTATATATCGAGCATGTCACTGATTTAAACAATGCATTTTTTTTTAATTACTGCATTAGTTAATTAGTTAGCAGCAAACAACAGATCTGTAATTTAAAAAAAAAAAGCATTGTGAAACTAAAAACCATATGGTTCTTGAACTGTCTGTCTAAAGTTAACACAAACATGCATGAGGACAATCAATTTCAACAGAACCATACTTTTAAGTTAATCTTCTTTTTAAGAAAACTTAATTTAGCATAAGAAACATCCAGGAAATCAGATCATTTGGAGTGTTTTTATAGTGCTCCTGCATAGTTTTTTCTTCCTTCCTTTGTGCACTCCTTTCCAAATTACATCCTGCCCTGCCGTGAACCCAGTATGGTGAAGTGTGTGTTCATGTGAGTGGATGTCATAGACTCACCTCCTTGTTCATCCATGAATGCAGCGTCCTATAATCCTCTCTCTCTTTCTCTCTCGCCCTCTTTCTGACTCGTCCCAACTCTGAGTGCTGTTTAGGGTGTTTGGCTCTGCTCTCTTAGAGGGTCTTTCCCAATTTTGAGGTTCTTTATAAGGCTAGGGGGCATGAGTGGGCGGGCCAGTCGCCAAGCTTTCTCCCTCCCTCCTTCCCTTCCTCCACCACCAACCATGTTAACGATCTGCCTGTTACCTCTCTGTTCTCAACTGTGTGTGTATGTGTGTGTGTGTGTGTGTGAAGAGAGAGAGACAAAGACCCTGACAAAGAGTGTTTCTGTGTGTGTGTGTGTGTGTGTGTGTGTGTGTGTGTGTGAGAGAGAGAGAGCGAGAGAGAGAGAGAGAGAGCTTACCTTACAGTATCATTATCCACACTCTCCCTCACTAACCGTTTTTGTACCACTTTTGCCAGAGCTCTGACCAGAAACAAAGGCATTTTTGTTTCTCTCTGGGTTACAACTAGCTCTGTCACTCTTGGTTGTCATAAAAAAACATCAACACACAACAAAAGTCATGTTTTGTTCTCTACTTTTTTGTTCTCTCTGTTTGTGTCTGGGTCTTTCACGCAGGTGTTGCCCTGGGGACAGGAAGAGGTGTTTGTGGAAATTAATAATATCATTGACATAGAACGTGAGAAATATGAGACTTTTTGAGGCTTATCTTGGATAGTATTACAGTATGTAAATGTAGGGATAGTTCACTAAAATGAAATGTTCATGGTGTGAAAAAGAGCAGTTTAGACATACTGCTAAATATCTCCTTTTGTATTCCAGAATGTCATGCAGATTGGGAATGACATGAGGGTGAGTAAATTATATATACATAATACATGTGTATATATGTATATATATATATATATATATATACACGTGTATATATGTATATATGCATATATAATGCTGTGCACATATATCTGCTGATGCCTCTGGGCACATCATCATTTGCTGATATTTGTTGTACTATTTGTAGTAAGTATGATTTGCTGAGACTAAATAACACGCAAGCCTGCTGTTTTCAAGAAAATGGGATGTTGTACAAAAACAAGACATTTTTGCAGCATTTTCACTTCCTCAACCAGAGAAACCAAATGACAAACCACTTTTAAGTAGGTGTGTGTGGGCAAGAGAACAATGATGTCGCAATTTATAAATGTTTTCCTTTTGAATGCTAAGAAACACAGATGCTAGTCTGTCCTCTAGGCATTCTTGAAAGAGCAGTGCATGCACAGCTTCCCTGAGATCAGCTGTTGCTAATTAAAGGGATAGTTCACCCAAATTAAAAATTCTATCATTCTCATGTTGTGTCTTGAGTCACTTTCATTGCATTGCAGTGCTTGTCTTTGTCGGATACAGTGAGTAGTGCTTCCTAAAAAAAGATTAAGCTCAAGATCAAAGGCACACATAGTTATAATATGCAGTTTTGGCTTTTATTTAAGGTTTGTGAGAGATATTTCAAATGTGTTTAGAACAATAAAAGTCTTTGAGCAATTACATAACAGTGGAAATGCATTGGAACGTGGTCAGTCTGAGTGGAAACTAGTTGCCCTTATAAATTTAGAACACACAAGGGACCTCTGTGATACCAAATGCAAAATACATAACTTTTTTGAAAGTTTGATCCCTATAGAACTTTCCTTACAAGAAAATGCATCGTCTGCATGACTTCCTGGGGTCCCCGAAACAGAACTGAACAGCATACTCTTTCAATTAAACCTTCAGAAAGCTGTTTCCTGGTGCATGTTTATATCCCCTGTATTTGGATGGTAACAACATAATCAAGTGCCTCATCTTGTTTCCATGTCATTTTTTTTTTCTGGTAATGGAACAATGTAACTGGACTGAAATATCTGACTGGAGCAAAAATAACACATGTGTTAGGAAACCTTTGAAAACGAGAGCATATTAATCACTTTACGTTCTCAGGATATGGATTCATTCAGTGTTATGGTGGACCACACAAACCTTTGTCTTATTTTGTCTGTGACCTTCCCATAAAAATACCCTGTGGATTTCAGTGATTGTCTCACCCCACAGTCTATTGTTATGAGCTCCCAAAGAGCCTAACTAGTAAAGGAGTTTCTCATGCGAAGCCATTGATTATTTCCAAGACACCATATAAATGATTGTTAGAAATAAGTGTTGTTTTAGCATGAGGTCAAAAGTGTAACCGACCATTACTGCACAGATCTCTGTATATCAATTCATGCCATGGATTGAAGTGTAACTGACAAAGTATTATTAAATGAACCCCAATGATTCTAATGGCACTAACCAATCTTGAAAAAGTAAACTTTAAACTTTGTAAACTTTGCAGATGGTGATTCAAAGCCAGCAGTCTCACTATAATAGCTGTCTGGCAATGATGTCAACCATCTGCTTCCCTTTTGGAGAAACTTTTCCCTCCAAAAAGGTTTCCTGCTGCACATTAAAAGGACGTTTGTGGTACACATCTTGAACAATAAGTAGTGCAAGTCAGTTATATTGATGTTAAAAATTAATTTTGAGCTCATCACAAATGCTGCAGAACAGCTTCATAATGCAACTTTCAAAACATTCTGCTGTGTTTTATTTATTTGTATAGCGCTTTTCACGATGCAAATTGTTGCAAAGCAGCTTTACAGAAAATTAATGTTTCTACATTATATTTAGTAATAGCTTATCAGTGGTGACTATCTCAAGTTGATGTCCATATGGCAGAAATGTACGGTAAAAATCAAGCAGTTAGTTAATGTCATGCAATCAAACAGACGGTGAACACTACACTATTAACAGCAATGATTATATGTTGCAATCAAACTTATAGCAAAATTTGGTAGTTTGTATGTTGTCTGAGGGTTGGCATCATCTGAGGTCTTCTGAGGGGTTGGCATCATCTCTTCTCAGGTGTTCAGTCATCTCAGGTCTTTGTAAGGGCTGGATTCTGTGTCTCCCAAAAGATATGGAAAGAACACTAGCATTTTTTTTTTCAGAATGAGAAAAAAAATGCAGATAATCCGAGTCGCTGTAACTCTTCTTGTGCAATAATTTGATTTCTTAACACATATGAAGTCTCATTAAAGAACACTCAGCACAGTTGTCAATTTCATTTGATTTCTAAGATAAAAGCGTGCATAATGCGATGTTTCAGCTGAATGAGATGCTTTCTGTGGGTTATGAGTGGTAGGCTATTCTCTGAAATACTGGTTTTAAACTACTTTAGTGAGACATTAAAGAGCTGTTCAGTGCTTTTGCATCTTTTATAGGCTTATCATGCCCCACTATCATTCCCCACTTTACAAAGTGAACCATTTATTCACTTTTATATTATAAACTGCATTATATGAATGAAAAAAAGGACCATAATATTTCTTGCCTCCTGTCAGATCAGGTCTCCATAGCAGAAGATAAATGATTTGTCTAAACAGATAAACACATGAGACGTGCCAGGTTTTTCCTACTATTGATGCCAAAAACACTCTGGGACTTGTCTTTGATTTAGTCATGGGTTCAGAGCTTTTAACTAAGAGACTGTGGAATGTGGAACATGAATAAAAACCTGTCTGAACATCTGGGTTGTGTTGTTTAAGGTGTCCTTGTTGATGACGTGCTCTTTTAAATTGTTTGCAGAGTCATGAAACATCATGAATAGATTAGATAAGGTTGTATGGGTCAATGCTGTTGTGCAGTACTTTTTCATGTGTTCATATCATTATTGTAGCATTGTCATATGTCTCAAACACACAATTATTAAATATGGAAATCAAGGTAGATTTATTTAATTGCAATATGCATTGAGATCACAAAACTGGTTTGAGGGGGTGTTTTTTGCCATGTCCCTGGATGCTGCACTAACTTCTAAAATATGTTGCATATATGATATATCACTTTGCATCCTATAGTCTAATATTAATTTTAGCACTGGATTTACCTAATTAATTCTGTAAAAATGTTTTGAGTGATTGTGGTTTTAGTAGACATCTTACTTTAAAACATTGCATAGCCTACTATTTGATACAATTACAGAAATTGTTATAAAAATTTCAAAAGATTAAAAAAATCCAAAATTATATGTTAATGTAAGATAACCTAACTCTCACTAACTCGCATTTATTTATATGCTGTTCATTTTCTTGCTATGTACATAAACAATTAAGCTATAGCCTAATAAAGTTTAAGTGCCAAAGCTTGACCACAGCATAAAGTCTACAAAATTAATATTTAATAAGTTTAAGAGCTGTTAATTGCATAACAGAGATAACCTACAGTGTCCGAAAATAAGTAGGCCTAATAACCGGTTTTAATGAACAAGACAAAACATTCTTGTAGATAGGCTACCTGGTGCTCATAAACTGTATTCTATTTAGACTGATGACTTTACAATGGCCTTTACAAAGACCTTAGAAAACTATGCAAAACATCAGAATGGTCCATTGGCTATGTTCTGTTCTTGGAATGCAGATGACCCGTCACAGATAAGTTTACACACCGCCCTCTAGTGCTGGAGGCTGAGATTCAAATGACCTATAAAACAACTATATCGACACCGAAAAAAATACTACATAATACATATTCTGAACTTTAATGCCGTTTTTAATTGTTTTATTATTAACAACAACAATAACAAAACAACTATTTTGCGTAGATTGCGTAGGTGACCCAAGCGGAGTCGAGCGTAAATATGTTTGTGAATCGTAACGGTAATCAGCGTAAAACTATCAGTGCGTACGCCCGTTGCGTAACTACGTGGATGAACGTCAACATGGCTGAATCCATGAGAGCAGCTGCCAAGAGTTGAGGTGGCACTGAAGAGCAGCGGCGGCGAACTTGAGCTTAATAAATCACATTTATTTTGTAGATTAAGGTATGTAGAATGACATTTACATGATACCGCTTTACACATTTGTTTTGCATTAGAAATGTCACGCTGGGCCATTTAATCTTCCTTCTTGCATCAGCCAACGTGTTTCTAAAGGAAGTTTACAGAGAAAAGAAGTGTTTTTCTTTAATGGCTGTTAGTATTGATTTGTTAATTCGTTATTATTTGTTATGGTGCTGTGGTAAGTGTTGGTTTCTTGAACCCCGTTTTTAAGTAACGTTAGCCTATTGCTAAATATTATTACGCACAGCATGCATTTAGATCTTATACAATATAAATAATCCCTACTCATTATTAAATGTATTCAAGTAATAAAAGCATCCAACTCTGGCAACTATTTTTTTCTTACGTTTAGCACAGTGATGCACTTGACTTGTTGAATGTAGGTCAGTTGGTTGTAGATTTAGCTTTTGTTTACATGTACACTAAGTTAAATAAACTTTGATCATGTATGATCTCACATAATATCTTACATAATTTATTTATGTCGGGAACTAGCCTGAAAGATATACGTTAACTAAATTGATTTGATCAACTGTGTTTTGATATAAATATATGATTTATATTTCAGTTGTACAAATCAGGTCGCCATGTATCTCCAGAAGATGTTCTCCTGTTCTCAGCTTTTAGCAAGACCAAATGCTCTGCAAACATTCAAAAGAGCTGCTTCACAAGGCAAAAGTAAGTATTTCTGTACGTTGTATCACATACATCGTGAAAGAAAGAAAAATATGCAGGGTACTATAAAGAAAAGTTTATGGATTGTGAAACTGATCTATATCAGAATGGATACTGTTCAGTATATCCTTGTTTCTTATTTATTAAAATCAGTCGGAGACAGATCTTTAAATATGTAGATGCAATTAGTTGTTTCCATTCATGACGCTTGCTCTTAATTTACAGCATGTCTGTCTCTCTCATTCACTGGGTCTGTGCTCCTCTTTGAGTTCTGTCCTGTCAGCGTTTGGGTGTGCTGTCTGGCTTTGCTGATGTGGCACCTTTTACTGTGTTATTTTCTTTCATAAAGAATGTGGCGGGGGTTTGGGGTGCGCTGAACTTCATAAGCTCACAGCTTTGTGAATGACTTGTCCCAGATTTCATTTCACTTCATTTGTTTGCTTTTACAGATCACTTTTTTGACTGCACTGACATTTTGTATAATAAGACCAGTGATATTTTATAAGTAAATATAATCAATATTAATTTAATATTTTCTTTAAATCAATTGCTTTGAATTTTCTACAATCCCATAGACACCAGCATAAAATTAATTTGTTTACATTTATGCATTACTCCCTCTTATGTAGTGGGTGAGATTTCAGATTCACTGTTTTTACTCAAAACATTAAAAGTTACTGGTCATTTAAAGCATTTAATGACACCCTTAAATGTTAAATGTCTTAAATGACTAAAAAAAGACACATTGTCATACTGTACATTACTGTACACTTTTAGTATTTAAAACAATCAAATTTAGTTTAGACATTTTATTGTTCGTATTATTATCGGCCATTACATGAAAATAATTATCATCTTACTGCTATATGCCAGAAATGTTATGTATTTCACTAAATACTCTGAATAAATTTTGGTTTGACTGTATCTATTTGATAAATGAAGTTAACCAACTAACATTATACATACTCTTTTGGTTTCTGTACCCAATATTTAAAAAATTTACAAATGCAATAAAAATATTGGTATCGGTACTCGGTATCGGCAAGTACCAAAAATAAAAGTATCGGTATCGGCGAGTACTGGAAAAAGTGGTATCGGTGCATCCCTACTAAATACACATCTATAGTGATGTTTTTATAAACTATAATGATATTTTATGTTAATATTTTTATAATAATCTTTTAAACATTATGATGATATTTGTAATTACAAAATAAAAAGTTAGAATAGACTTCAATTAGAAGGTGATTGAATCATGAAAGTTGGACTGTGATGATATTATTTATTAATTTTTTTCCTGCCCATGTGGCTTTGGTTACATCAGTAGAAAAGAAGCACATGAAGTTATTCCATTTTAAATGATAGATTATAAAAAACATGCATTGATGAATTTTGTGGGGAGTAGCTTAGGGTTAATTTGTTTACAATTACATTTACATTTATGCATATTCAAAGAGACTTACTGTACAAGAGAAGAATGGAAGCAATTTGTCACAGAGCTAATTACTGTATATTCATTGTATACAATGCCGTTTGTTACATTATGGACATGCTCTTCGTACTTCCTGTTTTCTCTGCTTATCTTTTACCATTTCCCCTCATATCCATCCTCTTCTCATTATCCTAATGTTCATCGGTGATACAATCAATGCACACTAACACAGTCCATTTATCCATCACTCACTGGCTTTCCTGCATGGCATGCTCCTCATTGGGTGCTTTCCCGGCTCTCTCTCTTCATGCAGATCCCACTTCCTCCCCATTTCTCACACTCCATGCTGTGCGTCAGTGGAATAACGTGCCTTTTTTTACAGTGCCATTGGCACGGGCTCACGGTAAGTCATTTGCCCACCGCAGTGATCTGCGCCAGGCCAAGAGAATCGTCGTCAAGTTGGGGAGTGCTGTTGTAACCCGCGGCGACGAGTGCGGCCTCGCTTTGGGCCGACTTGCTTCAATTGTAGAACAGGTAAAGAAGATAAAAGCTTAACGATTTGCACATAAATAAAATGTTGTACTAACAAATCGTGGTGCTGTAAAAAAATTATTGTAGCAAATTTGTTTAGAATATTTAATTGATGGCACATTATAGCTCTTTATTTATGCATTTTGATTGTTTAAGGTGGCCATGCTTCAGAATCAGGGCAGAGAGATGATGATTGTGACCAGTGGTGCTGTAGCATTTGGAAAACAAAGGCTGAGGCACGAAATTCTTCTCTCACAGAGTGTCAGACAAGCCCTCCACTCAGGCCAGAATCAGCTCAAAGATATGGTGAGGACATATACATTTGTTAACAGTATTTTTGGTTTAAATATAAAAATGGATTAAACAAAAATATAATATTACATTAAAGGGATAGTTAATACAAAAATGAAAATTCTGTCATCTATTACTCACCCTCATGTCATTTCAAACCCATAAGACTTTCATTCATTCATTTTCAGTGAAATAAGAGATTTCTGTCCCTCCATTAAAAGTTCATTCACCCAAAATTGCAAAAGGTTTATTAACCCTTTACAGCCTAAAATATTAAATAATGGTAAAAAAAAAAAAAAAAAAGTAATTAAATTAACCTGTCTGGACACCGCAACTGATTAATGATTTTTGAATATGGAACAGTTTACCATTATCTTTATAACGGTATAACAGACTACTTACATAAAATGTATATAAATATGAGTTGTCACTCTATATCTCCCAATAAGCCAGTTCTATCAAACCTTTACAATTAATCCAGAACACGGCAGCAAGATTAATTTTTAATGAGCCAAAAAGAATGCACGTCACACCTGTTTATCAATCACTTTTTATGAACAGAATTAATATAGGCTTTAATTCACATATAAACATTGATCAAAGCACATACATAGAGCACATCAAATATGGTGAACAGAAGCTACTGTATTTGCTTGACATTTGAGAAACAAACCTCATTGGTTCCTGTGCAGCAACCAAGCATGTTTCAGCTGAGTAAACTAATCTTTTATCTTTAAAAAGTTAAGAAGCTGAAGTTGGATGTGTTTCCTTTGTCAGTCACTGCCAGTTCTAGAGGCGAGAGCATGTGCCGCTGCGGGACAAAGTGGACTTATGGCTCTGTATGAAGCTATGTTCACTCAATACAGCACCTGTACTGCCCAGGTACACACAGACACTAACATATGCATGGTGAAGCTACAAAATGCACTCTTAATCATATTTTAATTTTTTTTAATTTGTTGCTTCAGATCCTGGTAACAAACCTGGACTTCCACGACGACCAGAAAAGACGGAACTTGAAAAGCACTCTGCATGAGCTGCTGCGTATGAACATCGTGCCCATCATCAACACCAACGACGCTGTGGTGCCTCCCCCAGAACCCAACAGTGACCTACAGGGGGTAAATGTGGGTATTGGGAGAGAGAGAGTCTGCCCAGCAACCTTGCCACCCATCCTCTTCCTTTTGGAACTGCATGCTGGGAGGGGCATTTACAGATGCATGCTGGGAGTCAAAGCAATGCAGAGGCTTTATCTTTGTCTCCTGCACTGTTGCAGCCTAAGGCTTTTTTCCATTCCCGTAGAAACTGGAAAAAAATTAACATTACCTCATTCACAGTACTGTCGTTTACTCTCTGGGCTCATCTACGCTTGCTCTGTCATGCACTCGCTGTGGCTTCAAATGTGGTTTCATGTGGAATTCTGCCTTTTCATGTCATTGTTCATCACACCCATTTTAAT
Organism: Sinocyclocheilus rhinocerous; assembly: GCF_001515625.1. Classification (NCBI taxonomy): domain Eukaryota; kingdom Metazoa; phylum Chordata; class Actinopteri; order Cypriniformes; family Cyprinidae; genus Sinocyclocheilus; species Sinocyclocheilus rhinocerous. Next base: position 3,580,282 of record NW_015642053.1, on the reverse strand, counting down.
GCCATAGTTTGGAGATAAATGCTCATGGGAGCATGAAATATAGTGGTGATGTCTGCCTTTGTGGGTTTTAAAAGACAAGGGCCGCTTTCTCTAGTTTGAGTCTCTTTTGAGACTCTTTTCTCTTTTTTATACTGCAGGTTATCAGTATCAAGGATAACGATAGTCTTGCAGCGCGGCTTGCCGTGGAGATGAGGGCAGATCTTCTCATCGCTCTCTCTGATGTAGAAGGTGAGAGGTTTCAGTTTTGAATGTTAATCAGTGAATACATCAGTACCATATCTTATTTTATTGGCTGGTATGTATTTTTAATTTATCTGTGTATTGTATATTTACTTTTTTTTTTTTTTACATTTAAAGTATTTAGTAACATTTAATAGTGAGGATATTGTGCATTAAGATATTGTGATGCCTACATTTTATTGTAGCATTTAAAACCATCAATTTTAGTTTTTGTAGTAGTTAGTACAGAATTATTATTATTATCATTATTATTGTCATCATTTATATTTTACACACTTTCTTTTAAAGCAATGTCTTTTTTTGAAAGAAATTTACTTTTTTTTTTATTCCACAAGGAAGCATTAAATTGATCAAAAGTGAAGACATCAGTAAAGGCATTCATAATGTTACAAAATATTTCTATTTCAAATAAATGCAGATAAATGTATCATGGTTATGTTTTTGCACACTATAATAATACTAATTATTATTTTATTTTATAGTATTATAAAAATTATATTTTTAACTATATGACTAATCTAAAACTACATATGACTAAATATAACTAAAGGAAAAGTTTAAAGACTAAGATTGTCACTCTTTTTAATGCAGTTAGATGCAGTCTAAAGCTTTCCATAGTAAATAATGACATGCTTTTAATATTTGAGTAAAATAATAATTATACTCAACCATTTTACTTGCCTTTATCACACTTTCCAGGCCTTTACGACAGCCCACCAGGGTCAGACGATGCCAAGTTCCTGGACACATTTTACCCTGGGGACCAGCATTCCATAACCTACGGCACAAAGTCCAGGGTTGGCATTGGAGGAATGGAAGCTAAGGTGTGATTAGAGAAAGAATATCTGATATATACACACGCACTATATAGCTTTTGTTAGGATCAATAACTAAAACTGACAGTCTGTGTTTAATAAACTTCAGGTTAAAGCTGCTCTTTGGGCTCTCCAAGGTGGGACGTCTGTTGTCATTGCTAACGGTACACACCCCAAAGTCACAGGTCATGTGATCACTGACATTGTTGAGGGCAAGAAAGTAGGAACCTTCTTCTCAGAGGTCAAGCCAGCTGGTGAGTTACCACATGCTCTACTGATTCAGTTTTTTTTTTCTAATGTGATTCATTTATCTCTGTTTGTTGAAAGACCTCAGATGCCACTTTTCTTCATCCACAGGTCCCACGGTCGAGCAGCAGACAGAAATGGCTCGCTCTGCTGGCAGGACTCTTGCTTCCTTTGAACCAGAGCAGGTTAGCTGAACTTTTAAACTACTATTTTAAATGACTCTCTGGAATCATTTGGGCATATTTTACCAGAAACGGTAGAATCGTTAGATTAAAAAAAGGAATATTCTGGGTTATGTTCATCTTAACATCTATAGACAGCATCTGTGTCATGTCAATCTGTTTGTCCACAGAGAAGTGACATCATCTGCGCATTGGCTGATCTCCTTACTGAGAGGAAAGACCAAATCTTATCTGCTAACAAAAAGGACATGGAGCATGCTGTCAGCACAGGTAACAGGAAGTAATTGCTACTCTCTAGACCATGTGCAAACCAGACCATTTTTTCCCCCACTGAAGCGGTGTATCACAAAGGGGTTGTTTTTTTTTTTTTTTTGGTGCACTCAATCTCAATCCGTTATGTTACAGGTCGTCTGTCTCCGGCCATGGTGAAGCGACTCAGTTTATCATCATCTAAACTGAACAGTCTATCCATTGGCCTGCGTCAGATCGCAGTATCCTCTCAGGACAGCGTTGGCAGGGTTCTGCGCAGGACTCGTGTGGCAAACAACCTGGAGCTGGAGCAGATCACTGTCCCCATAGGAGTACTGCTGGTCATCTTTGAGTCACGACCAGACTGCCTTCCTCAGGTCAGGTGCACAAAATGCATGCATCTACTGTACATAAATGGTGTAACTTTTGGGTCATTGTTTTAGTTTTCCTGTATGTGAGCATGTTTATGTTTGGGCCAGTGGGTGGTGGTTAAAGATCTGGGGCCGGTTGCACCAGCTAGACGTAAAAAAGCTGGGTGTAAGCCCTACGCTGGGCTTTGCAACGTCCAGCTTTACGATAAATATTTACACCTGTTGCACCAACTAAAACTATGATCAGGCGCAACTACGCCCGGTGTAGACAATGTGCGCCCCCGCTGACACATTCTCCCGCAGTTATAGATATAGCTGAGACGACGTTCACCAACTACTAATAGGCCCATAGAACTGAATTGCTCAAGACATTATAACAAGTGAAGCCACCGTGCCATGATTTCATTGAGTAAACATTTCCTAACAAGTCCGCGTTTTTATATCTGAAGTCTCCCTGCATTCCCATGACAGATTTCATCAAGGTTAAGTATGTAATACAATGCTTCTCTCTAGAGTTATTTTTTATTGCTGACTATCAAGTTTATGTACTGAATGTACTTTCCTGAGGTAAATGTGACTTTACGTGACATTTTGTGTTTTACTGGCATCTCTCTGTGGCTGAAAAAAAAACACGTTTATAGTTTGTATTTTGTGATAAAATTGACTTTGAAAGAATTTGAAAGCTGATGTGAAGCATTTACACTGTCCTTCCAAGCAAGATGTCAAATGGTTAAGTTTCTTTTAATAATCCCAGTTCATATGTAATATTTTACTGCATAATTATTGCATGCTGTACAGAAATATATTTTGTATTCAATTACTGTCGGCATGTGGTAGGCTATAGTCTACACTGAGCTTCGCGATTGATATCGCTTATCCTGCCCGAAAAGACCATAAACATTACAGTTCACATCTGCAGTAATAATTAACTAAGAGACATGAATCATAAAAACTAATCATAAATCATGACTTTTCACTTTACACCTACCTCTGACTAGGCGTAAGATTTAGTCTCAGACGTAGCACTACGCCGAGATGGTGCAACGGGTATAAATTCTACGCACGACTTAAAGCACATTTTACGTCCAGCCTAGTCTTACAACCAGGTGTACGTCCAGCTGGTGCAACCGGCCCCTGGGCTGTAAACAGAAAGGTTGTAGATTCAAATGTGTGTGTGTGTGTGTGTGTGTGTGTGTAATTTAAGTCTCTTTGTGTAAACATCTGCTAAATGTCTACATTTTTTACTTTTTATTCCCATCAGGTTTCTGCTTTAGCCATTGCCAGTGGAAATGCGCTTTTGTTGAAAGGTGGCAAAGAGGCGGCCAACACGAATCGCATCCTGCATGAACTTGCCCAGGAGGCTTTGTCCATCCATGGAGTCAAAGACGCCATCCAGCTGGTAAATTACATATTTGCACCAAGCTTGCCAAGGCTGCATTTATTTGATTAGAACTACAGTAAAAATAGCAATATTGTGAAGTATTATTACAATTTAAAATAACTGTTTTCTATTTTAAAGGTGCAGTATGTAAGTTTTTGACTCTACTAAAGCATAAAAATACCATAATATGTTTGCAGATATTTAAGAAACATGCTAAGTTAACATACTTGTTTATCTGAAAAACAATGCTACAGTCAGTTATTATCCTTTGAAAATGTGCGTTCCAGGACAGAATGTCTGTCTTTGTTTTGGTCTGTGTAACCTGCCCACTGCCAGTTTACCCAATTGTATTTCGGCACCCCGGGTTGCCAGAAAATACAGCGTATTTCATTCATCTTCATGTGCGCTCATTCCTGTTGGTGTCGTCAATCTGGCAACCTGTGTGTGCATCAAGTCTGAGGAGGAGGGGCCGGGTGAAAAAACCCTCTCCAATATTTTGAATTTGGACTGCAATACCTAGTTAAACCACTAGTTGTCAATCCTACATACAGCACCTTTATTAGGCTGCATTTTACTCACTCCCGAGGCATCCTAGGTGTATATGACTTTCTTCTTTCAGACGAATCCAGTCGGAGTTATATTAAAAATTGTCTTTGATCTTTCAAGCTGTTTAATGCCACTCAGCGGGTGTTGCATTGCTTCAGTCCAAAATAACTTAAATAAAAATCGCCCATCCATAAAAAAAAAAGTGTCTCACACGGCTCCGGGGGGTGAACAAAGGCCTTCTGTAGCGAATTGATGCGTTTTTGTAAGAAAAATATCCATATTCAAAACGTAATAATCACTTTAATGTAGCTTGCGCCAACAGTTGTACACAGAAGCAGTTCCGGGGGAATGACGTGGATATTTTTCTTACAAAAATGCATCGATTCGCTACAGAAGGCCAAATTTTTGTTTGGGAGTGCGTGTATATGTAGTCATTTAACAGATGTAATATGTGGCAGGTGAGCACACGTGAAGAGGTGGAGGATCTGTGCCGTCTGGAGAAGATGATTGATCTGATCATTCCTCGTGGCTCCTCTCAGCTAGTCAGAGATATTCAGCGTGCGGCGAAGGGCATCCCTGTTCTTGGCCATAGTGAGGGGATCTGCCATGTTTATGTGGACCATGAGGCCAGTGTTGACAAAGCCATCAAGATCAGTAAGACTGCCAGTGAAGATTTATGAGTGTAGATATTGTTGTTTTTTATTTCCACATAGGTGTACTCCATAAACAACCATTTGATATTGTGGTTTATAATGGGTTAAATTACACTGCTTATGTTTTATCTCTCTAGTCCGAGACTCCAAATGCGACTACCCTGCAGCCTGTAATGCCATGGAAACCCTGCTGGTGCATCGAGAACTTCTCAGAACCCCATTGTTTGATCAGCTCATCGACATGCTGAGGACAGAACATGTAAGGTATTTAATACACGAGTTTCACAATTTGAGTTGAATTACTGAAATAAATGAACTTCTTCATGACATTCTAATTTATTGAGATGCACCTGTATATGCACAGTATGTCATTCATACTTATTTAGGCTTACACTCTGAGGACTATAACCAAATCTGTCTTTGGTCTAGAAAAAATAATATAGTGTTTCTGCTGAAGCTGCTTTCTGCCTCAGGGTAAAACAAAATAAAAAAATGTAAATGCAACTGTATACTATAGTTCAAAAGTTTGGGGTCGAAGATTATTAAAAATGTTTTTGAAAGAAGTCTCTTTCTCACCAGGGCTGTATCTATTTAAATAAAAAATAAAGTAAAACAGTAATAATATGAAATTATTCTGATTTAAAGTTAATTTTCTATTTTAATATATTTTAAAATGTGAAAATTAATTAATATTGATAAAATTCATGTGATGGCGAAGCTGAATTTTCAGCAGCCATTACTCCAGTCTTCAATGTCACATGATATTTCAGAGCTTATTCTAATATGCTCATTTGATGCTCCAGAAAATATTTTTTTATTATAAATGTAAAAGAAGTTGAGCTGCTTAATATTTTTGTGGATACATGATGCAAAAACTGATGAAATTTTATTTCAGGATTCTTAGATTAATAAAAAGTTGTTCAACAGCATTTATTTGAATTAAAATATTTTGTAAATAATAAATTTGTTTACACTCACTTTTGATACATTTAATGCATCCTTGCTTAAAAGTATTAATTTCTTTAAAAAAAAACAAAAAAACACTTGAACTACTAGAGTAGTGTACATCTTAATTGTATCTCACTGTTACTTTTTTCTTTTTTTCCCATATACTTCTGCATATTCAAAAATGATAGTCTATTTTTGTAACTGCACCTTCTTAAAATTATTGGTGATTTGACCTATGTAGGTGAAGATCCACGCCGGCCCCAAGTTTGCATCTTACCTGACCTTTAGTCCGTCAGAGGTGAAGTCTCTGCGCACTGAGTACGGGGATCTGGAGTGCTGTATCGAGGTTGTGGACAGTATGCAGGAGGCTGTTGATCACATTCATAAATACGGCAGTTCCCACACTGATGTTATTGTCACTGAAAATGGTAAGACTGCCCTAAAAGTGGTGGATAATCATGTATCATAAATATAGGCAATTTGGGTTAACATTAGTTGCAAGCTGTGTTCTAGTGAACAAATTAACTATTGTGAACACAAAAAGCAGTGCTGTAGTGCCATCTAGTGGGAAGATTGATATCGCTTTCAAACAATTTATTTATTTATTTATTATTTTAGTTATTTATTGCATTTATTTAATTAATTATCTTTATCTTTCACATACTCTGTGTAGAGGACACAGCAGAGCAGTTCCTTCAGCAATTAGATAGTGCCTGTGTCTTTTGGAACGCCAGCTCACGGTTCGCTGACGGATATCGTTTTGGTCTCGGTAGGTGTCTTTTTCTTTTTTTTTTTCTTTTTTTCCCACCCACAAACGTATTTTAATTTTTCCCTTTTAATCTCATAATGACCCTGTGGTGCTTTGTAGGCGCGGAGGTTGGCATCAGCACGGCCCGTATTCATGCCCGTGGGCCTGTGGGGTTGGAAGGGCTTCTCACTACCAAATGGGTCTTACGGGGCGAGGGCCACACAGCTGCAGATTTCTCTGAGCAGGGCAGCATGACGTATCTGCACGAGAATCTTCCGGTGGCACGGGTTCTTCCTGGACGAAAAACCACCAGCTAGAGTCGTGAAGTAAAAGCATCTACAGTCAAGAATCTAATACATCTTAAATAAAAGCTCACCCACTTAAAACCTATTTCAAGACTCCCATCAGGCAGTGTATTTGGAGTAAGTGTGAATACAAGGAAAATCATCTGTGGATCGAGAGCTGTTTAGTGAGCTCATACATTAAAATTTTTCCAAATACACACATTTTAGTCAAGTGTGTCTTGTTCTCAGAAAGACCCAGTTGAACTTACTGTATAACCACAGAGACAAGAAGGAATTTTGCTTATAGCTGTGGTCCATCTGATTGTTTTTGTCATTTGTGCATTGTATTATGTTCTTTTTAGTAGAAAAACATATTACTGATCTTGGCAGTGTGATGACAGCTTCATTCCAGTATGGAGTGAATGAAAAGAGGCCTCCCAAATTGCCCATGTTGTAATATTTATTGTGTGGAAAATGCAATAGGAATTCTGAAATGCATATTATGAAATATGAAAGCATATTGTGTACACATAACTTCAGCTTTAATGGGGAAAAATAATTTTTATGTGGCATAGTGCTTGCCATATACAACATCACATAAAATTTTTTTATTATTAACTGAAAAATAAAATATTTTTCATTTGCCATAGTGCTAGTCATATACAGTACAGCATAAGAAAACTAGTATTTTCAAGCTGCTCTCTGTATAAGTTGCTTTTATTGAAAAGAAAACTGAAAAGCAGTTTTCCTGTGCATTACCTCTCTCATTTTGCATTTTTTTAATCATGAATAATGTGCAGACCTGTAGACAATTCTGTGTTATTGCTGTAAAATTCACCCGGGACGGGCAGCTTTTGTCCTGAACTGCTTCAAAAAGACCTCGTTACCTGTACTTTAAAGTGCTGTAATGCTCAACAAAATAGTGATGCTTAATAGTATGAAAAGTATTCTGAAGATGTTCACAATTTTTGTATGTAGAATAAATTTCTTTTTTTGTACTTTCGAAATGCTTCAGGATACCTGAAAGTTGAATTTGTACCTGAAAGATGTTTGGAGAAGGATTTAGGGAGGAAACCGACAAGTATTGGGGCTATTTTGAACTTGATTAATAATCTTTCTTAAGTACAGTTCAGTGTGGAAAACATCAAGAGGCTGTTCTGTAGGGAGAGAGAGACCTGCCAACACTACGTGGGACATGGAAGAGTGAAAACAATACTACAGAGGATTAATTATGTTGCTATTAGGAAAGAAGAGGCTGCGAGAAGACTGAGGCTTGCCATTAAAGTGCCAGTGCCTTTTGACTCACACCTTCTTTTTATTCTCCAAAATGTGCGGTTTACGCTCAATGAGCCTTCATCAGAAACTAAAAAGATCCAGAGATGAAGAGAAACAAAGTCTCATTCATCTGTTATTGTGTTCCAACTTTACTGCGTAAGATCTGTGATCAATGATTGTTTGGATGAAAGAGGTTAAAAAAATGCTCAAATGAGGAGAATGTTACTGCCAAATCAGGAGACGGAAATACAGGTGCAGTCATAGACCCTAAAACTTTACTTTTGGATGTATTTTGTCAGTGCAGTTTTATGTTCAAATTATGACTGCTAAATAATTCTTGATTTGTAACTAATGTACCTAATGTACTAATGTACTAATCAACCTGCACGCAATATTTCACACGTCTGACAGTTTAAGGAATATGGATGTGAAATTTAAAAGAACCGGTCTCATGGCAAGCCATCGGACTTTCACAGTCAGTACAGCTTTAATTGAACATTACTTGAGGCGAAAACTCATATTTCTTGTGCTTCCTTGATCTTTAGAGACTCAAATGTGCTCCCTGCAGAGCTTAATTTTTTCAAATCAATAATTAATCGTCAAAGTTATTTATTCATTTGTATCTTTGCCAATCATGGGCTTCTAATTAACAGTTTCAATAATTGATATTTATCTCTGAAAGAGCTCGGTATCCATACCTTATGAAAAATACATGAGCTGAGATATGGACTTGGTTTTGTTTTGTGTTCTGAGAGAGCCGCATGCTCGGGGCTAAGACCAGGCCACTTTGACTTTTCCTCTTTGAGTCTGCGTTGCCCTATGATGTGCTGCTAATATGGGGCCTCTTTCAAGGGCCCAAAGCGTCTACAAGACATCATGTGATCTTATAAAAGTCTTCTGCTCTACCATCCTCAGATACCCCTTTTTTTGTTCTTTAATAACTAAGTTTAAAAAGAACAAGCGGTTTGCTTAATAATTTTCTTTTGTCTCTCAGGCATGAGATGACGTCATGTACGATCAAGCCGATGGACGTATCCTGCATGCAACAACATTTTGACATGTTTCATTCATTCAAGATTTCTGTGGGTTTTAAAAGGGTCTTAAAAAGTCTTAGTTTGCCCTATTTACAACAAATAAATTCAGAAAATCATGGCATTAGATGTTGCATGAACTGATCTTTGTCAGTATTTTTTTGTCTTGTTTTCCAATATAAAGATTGTTTTCCAATCTAAACATCCTAAATTTAAGATACTTTTGCTTCAGATACAAAATGAAGATGGGAAGCTTTTTATATATATACAATATTAAGTGAGTTTATGCTTAAAACAAGAACAAATATGTTGGAAATGGTGTATGAAACTTCTTTTACCTATGAATAATGTTGATTTTTCTAAGCCCATTGACAGATATTTTTCCTTTTTTAATCACAAATTTACATTTTTCAGAAAACAAGACTTATGTCATTGCATCTATGATGATTAAAGAATTTTTAGACATTTGCATTTGAAAACAAGACAAAAATATTGAGGAAAAGCACCACTTTTGTGCAGTGTAATCAGAAGTTACCGTAAAAGTTATTTACATATTCTAGTTGAGCTATTTTTTGGTTTAAAAAAAAATTGATGTGCTGCTAATACAACTCAATATCTGCTCTATATTGGCGAATTGTGTTCCCCTTAATTTTCTTTAACTGGGCTCAAAAAGGTTTTAAAGATTTAAATTCTTCATAAAACGTGCAGATACTGTCGTTGTATGGCATTCATACTGTACAAATGTCATTTGTTTGATTTTAATCAAATTTTCCTTTATTTCCAGTTGTAGTTGGGAAGGGAAAGGTGCTGATAAAATACAGTTTTCTCAGTCAACAGTGCTAAAAGACACAAATAGCCCTAATTAAGTGAGGCTAAATGGCACTTGTGCCAGAATAAAGCAAGCATCACAAATACATTCAGCATGACAGATCCACAGGCCCAGATGTAGTCGCTGCATGGACAGGCATTGCTGTTGAGACATTGGGAGAGGTGGTTGTGTGATTTGGATCTTCAGTTGGGGTCAGTCACACGTCGCAGGGAGCCCATTAAAGGGCTTGGACTGCCCCACTCGTTGTACCTCCTGTATTCACCAGGGCGCAGGAAGAACTGGCGACCAGTATAGTTGGGGTGCTCGTGGAGGATCCAGTAGCCTTCCATGACATTGACTGAAGAGATGTCTCCGTTGTGGAATCGCTGACGTAGATCAGGGCAATCTTCATTCAGCTCCATTGCCTGACCACCAAAATCGGAGCGCTCGAAGATCTTCATCCTGTAGTTTCCAGTGTACTGGGGAAGAAGTAATCAGTGTTATATATATATATATATATAGCGTGAGTTTGGGGTGGGACTCTCTATTCAGCCAACCAATGGCAGATGAGGTGAGTGTTTGAGAAATCTGTTTGTTCTCATATCATATAAACAAAGTAAACATCCCAAACTTTAAAGACAACAGAAAAAAGAGGCAATTACAAAATATTCAAAGAACAGTCATTATTTTCAATGAGCTAGATTCTCACGACCTAACCAGCATAATTAAACTCTTAACTTGCTGATGTTTCCCTATCACAATAGATTCTTTTTAAATAATTCTGTTTTCTACTTCTACTGACAGACTGTACAGTAAAGACTCACAGGAGGAACCATGCGGCAGGAGCGAATGCAGTCGTTAAATCCAGCCCAGTGCTGGAAATCAGGGTATTCACCCTTGGACAGCATGTACTGGTATCCAGCGTAGTTGGGCTTCTCATAGGCCACCCAGCTTCCACTTTCTACTCGGATGGAGTTGCAGCGAGAAAAGTGGGCCTGCATGTCAGCGCAGTCTCCAGTGCACTCATACTGACGGCCCTGGAACTTTTTGTCTTCAAAGAAAGTAATCTGTTGGATGGATGTAGGGAAAGAAAAATACAGGATTACAGGTACACTTTAAGTCTGATGTTTCACTTTTTCTTATTTCGTCAGATTTTTTGTAAGAAGTTATATAGAAAATCTGAGTAGTTCTTTTGTAGATCAGCCAGTGTGTGCCCCCCTTTGTGTCTTTGCAAGCTTTCTCTCTCTCTCTCTCTCTCTCTCTCTCTCTCCAAAGACAGCACCACTGCACTTTTCAGTGCTTGACAAAAAAGTTGCAAACTCTGCTTTTAGTTGCTTCAGGGCTTTACATGTAAATGCCATGAACGGGCAGGGACACATAAATGAAGATAAAATGCTTATATGAAGCAGGGATATGAAGTGATTTCATTGAAATTGTCCTCTCACATAAGCAGTTCTTTTTTTATCAGCTTGTTTTATGGTTTGGAATGAGACTAAAATGAATTCTTCAACCACATCAGATTTATAAAGTTGAGTTTGGCTTGAAACTGACATGCATGTCTTTATTTTGATGTGTACTGGGCAATGAATCAGTGGATTCTTATTTGAAAAACAACTGGCAAGCTGAAGAAACTTTCTGTTTCCTACGCTACCAAATAATTCAAAGTGTCATGAAGAAAAGACCCGTTTTAATCAGTTTTGACGTCTTTAATGGTCATAAAAAAGATACCGTTTACATTAAACTGCTCCTCATTCTCCTAAAGGAGCCAATCATGGGATTCATGCAACCCCATTCGCTGCAGGCTCTGTACTCTCCGGGCCGCAGGAAATACTGACGGCCTCTGTAATTGGGGTGCAGTAGCCCTCCATACAGTTACAGGAGTAGATGCTGTGGTAGCCAAAACGGTTGTAGACATTGGGGCAGTCATCTGTGAACTCCATCATGTGTCCGTACATTTCAGGTCTGTTGTAGATTCTCATGCGGTAGGCACCTCTGTACTGTTGTGTGGGGAGAAAAACAGCAGTTAGGGCTTTAGAGGAATCAATAATCAGGGCAACGCAGAGACATTTGAGAGACCAGCTGTCAGAACGTTTGGGAGAAAACCTTGAACATTCTTGATGTCGCTGTTGAGACTGAGCCTTTGAACATGACTTCCTGCTGTAAACGCGCAACTTTCAACGATTTTCAAGTAGACGTTTAGTCATTTTTGTCGAACTAACTCTAGTGACAGTGTCATGATTCTTCCGCTGCCAAAAACAGAGATGAATGGAATTATGATGAGCTGCGCAGTCATCGGAGTGTGTCTTGCTCCATTTCAAATAACTAAATCTCCTGGTGGACCTGTGAACCTGTTTTTTTCCCCTGCATATATGAATTACTTCAAAGGGCACGTTGATTGACGTTAAAAAATAAAGGTGTCTAACTGCGTGAAATAAAACCCATCAGTTTGATTGACTTACTGGGGAGAACATCTGACAAGATCTGATACAACTGTTGAAGCCCATCCAGTGGTGAAAGTTAGGATACTCCCCACGGCCCAGGACGTACATTTGTTTTAGTATAATATAAAAGTCTTATTTTATTTTATTTTATGAAAAATGAAACAGAAAAATTTAGGATAACTTTAAAAAAAAACATTATGAAGCATTATGACAAAATGGATGATTAAAATAAAAACTATTATTAAATGAATAAGAAATATTTTAGATTCTGTACTACTTCTAGGTTACACTACTTATCTACTAATCTCTACTGAATCACTTATCAACTAATAAAGAAATTTGCCCAATCTTTAATTTGGAAAACTTTTACAAATCCAAATTTTCCCTACAACGTAATAGTTTTCTTCACATTTTCCTTCCATTTGTTCATGTGAACTGCACTCCTATTTTACACAGTGTCGAGACCGCAGATAAAGCAAACGTTCATCACAGGTTTTTGGAATCACTATATGGCAGAATTTGTTCTCTATAGCTTTGTTTTTTGATGTCATCATCAAATATGCAATTACAGAGAAACACAACTGTCACATTCTGTTTAGATTGAGGCAAACCAGCTTGACAGACATTTTGTCAACCGGTTGGTCTAGAGATTTTTATTGAATTATTCATTTTTAAATACTAATCACAGAGCGTTTGAGAGTGGTTTCATCACAGCACACATTATAGTACATCTGGTGTCTATTTTTCCTGCCGTGTGCATTTCAGGCGCTCATCTAAGTGATTCTGACACTATTGATTGTTCTGGAATGTGTTGACATAACCTCCGACAATATGTTGCCTTCTTTTGCTTCCATTGCCTGAAGAGTCGCTCTGATGCAAGGTCTTCATAAGGCTGTGTTGAGGTGGGTCATACATTTCATGTGTTTGTGTTTGTGTTATTGTGTGATGGTTGTTTCAACTCTAGGACAGTCGACTCTGGCATGTAAGCAAACCCCTCAGCTGACAGGCAAAAGGCCAGAGAGTGTTGGCCTTGTGTTTCTATTCTTTTCAAGGCTGAGCTTCACTCTCCACATCTCTCCTTTCATCAAGATGAGGAGCAACGCTCTGTTTTGTGTATTGTTTTTTTGCCGGTTTTACTCCAGAGAAAGACAGCTTTTGTAAAACAATAGCCACACTGTTCTCTGATAGCCACTCTGGCATCATTTTAAAACGCAGCTCAGAGAGTGAGAGAAGTTGTAGTTAGCGCTTTGTTTCTTTATCTGTCAATGGCTTGAGCTGACAGTCACAAATATTATTAACGTGTCAGAACTCAAATATGTAAGATTGATCTTCAGAGATCACACTGAAAATCTATTTTAAACCTGGTGATAAACAGAAAGTTTTAGGATTTAAAAAAATTAAAACAAAGAAACATTATGGCATCAAATGGGTGATTAAAATTAAATTATTATTAAATGAAGAAGATATATTTAAGATTCTGTTCTATTTCTAGATCATTTAACTAATAAGCAAATTTATGACATTGATCATTTTACCTAATTTTTTTTATTTATTTTAGACAAAATTAAAGGTTTAAAGCAGAAGGTGGACAACATGCCAATATCTCAAGAAATTCTGAAATTCATTTCAACTTTTGAATGTAACATTTCCACTCAATTTTATACTGGTGCTGTAATTTGTACAATAAACATTTTGTAAATACACTACCAGTCGAAAGTGTCAAAAGTGATTTTTCAGCAGCCATTACTCCAGTCTTCAGTGTCACATAATCCTTCAGAAATCATTCTAATGTAATGATTTGGTGCTCAATAAAAATAGTTGTTATCATACATGTGGTGTAATCAGCTGGAATAATGGATGTTTAAAAATTAGCTTAGCTCCTAGCTCCTCACAGGAATAAATTCCATTTTAAAATATGATGAAATAGAAAAGTTATTTTAAATTGTAATAATATTTCACAATTTTACTGTTTTACAGTATTATTAATCAAATAAATGCAGCCTCGGTAAGCATAAGAGACTTTTCCAAAACATCAAAAATCTTAGTAATTCCAAACTTTTGACTGGCAATGTAATGTATATATTTTGTGGGGGGAAAATATTAAATTAGAACAATAAAAATAGCATTGTCACTAGTGGTCTCAGACTTTTTGGACCCAATTGTATAAATGATTGACACGTGTTATATCTTTTGTGAGAAATTGTCTTTTAATCTAACTTTCTCCTCCTCTTCTCAGCTTTTTTCTTGGCTTAGTTAGCAATTACTGTACCACATGTACTCTACACTACAGGAATGGTTCTCTCACATCACAGGCTTGCAAATAGTAATCTTGAAAGCACTACAAGACATCTCATCCCCACACGGGGCGAAATACTTCAAATAAGCCCAAGCTTTCTCTCTTGGTTCCCCCTGGAGAACAAAAAGCCAACACTTAAGATCTTTTGCTGCCTCTCCGTTTGAGAGAGACGAGGAGAGCGAGAGAAATGGAGAGAGTTGATTTGGACAGAGACCGAACGCAACAGTACAGTGTTATCATTATTTTTATTGTGAGGTGATCAAATGTGACCCTGGACCACAAAACCAGTCATAAGGGTAAATTTTTCGAAATTGATATTTATACATCACCTGAAAGCTGAATAAATAAGCTTTTTTGTTAGGATAGGACAATATGTGGCCAAGATATAACTATTTTAAAATCTGGAATCTGAGGGTGCAAAAAAAAATCTAAATATTGAGAAAATCACCTTTAAAGTTGTCCAAATGAAGTTCTTAGCAATGCATATTACTTATCAAAAATGAAGTTTTGATATATTTACGGTAGGAAATTTACAAAATATCTTCATGGAACATGATCTTTACTTAATATCCTAATGATTTTTGGCATAAAAGAAAAATCGATAATTTTGACCCATACAATGTTTTTTTGGCTATTGCTACAAATACACCTGTGCTACTTAAGACTGGTTTTGTGGTCCAGGGTCACAAATGTGCAAAATACACTAATTCCATTTATTTACAATGAGGTCCAAAAAATTCCCTGACCTATATACACTCACCGGCCACTTTATTAGGTACATGCAAAAAATTAAAAAAACAGGAAGGGGGCAAAAACCTTTTCACTGCATATATATATATTTTTTTTATTTTTTATTTTTTTTTGTACATGTCTAAAATCCTAAAACTATTTCCCTGCTTTCAGTTTGGTCTCAGACTTTTGTTCAGTAGCTATGAACCTGGCTATTCTTTTAGTTCATCTAGAAACGTAAAGGATTTAGAAACTCTGACAAAAAAGAACATGGTCTAATTTAGTGACATTACAGGAAAGGCTAAGAAGACTCTTTTAATGTTTGATAGACAAAATGGCAAACAAATACACTTAGTTTCTTGAAAAAATTGCATTAAATTGGAATTGTATGTATAATCTAGAATTAGGCAGCACCCAGCACCCAAGTAAACATAATTCATTTGTATTATTTCAGGGTTGAAGACAATATGCCAGTGGACTTTGCAGTCCCAGATATGAGTATTTAAAGAAGCCATTGGTGCCGGTTCTTATACAGAAAATGTGTAATTTCAAGTACTTTATGTTTCTAGGACAAAAGCTCTGCCCTAGTGAATGACAGCTGCCGCTTCTCTCCAATTAGCCTTGCGAGTTTGTAAAAACGGGCCTTAATCTGCTGTTGAAGACGGTGTGATGTGGCTGGGTGAGCCAAAGCCTCGTGTGTGAGGGGGAGGAAGACTGAGAGATCATCCTCCTGTTGTTGTGCGGAGCTGCAGACGGGCCCTGTCTGTCCCTGCCAGCGCACAAGCCTCGCTATCGGCTGCGCCAGACGGTGCCTATGCTTGCCGGCCACTCTGAGAGCGTGCCAGGGACGGCTTTGTGGAGATGTGTCTGATGTGCTCCATCTTTTCTTTTGGAGGATAATTAAAAGAGGAAATAGTGGTGGAATATACACTGAATAATGGAGGGATAGGGGGCGTTTCAGAAGCCATTCAAATAATGGATGTGGTTATTATTTAGTTTATACTTTGTTTACATGTTTTGTGTCTCTCTCTCCTTCGCTACACTCTATTGGGCAGTTTTATAAAACTTTTCCTTAGAAGGTTTAAAGATGACTTTAGCCCCAGATTTCACCTAACATATACGCTATTCGTTCGTTCGTTCATTCATTCATTCATTCATTCATTCATTCATTCATTCATTCAACACTGCATAAGTTTGAAAATGAAAGAATTGAAATGTTTTTTATTTTAATGTTTTGGAAATTGATCTCGTGCTCACCCAGGCTGAATTTATTTGATTTATTTATGAAATGCAGTAATACAGTTAAATATTTTTACAATTTAAAATAACTCTTTTCTATTTTAATATATTTTAAAATATAATATATTCCTGTGATGTTATAAATTACACTTTAATGTGACTTGATATTTCAGAACTCATTCTAATATGCTGATTTATTGCTCAAGAAATATTATTTTATTATTATCATTGTTAAAAAATAGTTTTGCTGCTTAATATTTATGATTAAAATAACACTAAATAGCTGATTTTGATGTAATTTTATATAATGGAATAATTTTTCAAATGTTGAGTAGCTATTGAGATATTTCAACATATATAATTGGTATTTATTTAAATGTTATTATACATAATACTTATATTAAATGTTATTTAAAAATATATTGATATTGAATTTGACAATTCATCACATTGAAATTGTGCTTTTTACCAGCGTTATTTACCACATTTTTGTTATTTAATTTATTAAAAATAAAAATAATTATAATTTTATTGTCATATTCTGGGACCAGGAAAAAAGTAAATAAATCAAATTTTCCTTAAGGGGGTCTTTAACCTTGTTGTACCCTTTGATTATGCTCATGCATTCTAATGGCCACTTTTTTTTTTTTACTTAATTCAGGTGGTCCTCATCTTTTAGCTATTCTTCTAAACTTATCCCAGGTTAACCTGCTCAGATCCAAAATCAAACATGAGTATGCATTATGGGTTACTGGGTTTGTCTTCCTCACATCTCCTTTTCAGATGAAACAGAGCAGTCCAGGTAAAGACAACCCTTTCACGTGACGTTTCCCCCACCGTCCCATGGCTCAGAGTTTAAAGAGTAAGTTTCTTTTGTGTGATCTGCCCTCATCTCAAAACAGTCTCTGTGTTTACTGACACATGACAAAAAAAAAAAAAGATCTTTTCATCTCCTTACAATGCATCCGTGTGTTTAAGGCAGAGGCTGGCAACAACACACGCAACTTCAATAGAGTGCCTTGAACACACGGGGAAAAGGTGCACCCGAGCTGCCGATCTACCCCAACCTTTCTACAGCCTTAAATATATAATCGCATATGATGCCATTTTTTGCTTCTTCAAATTTGGCATCAAAGTAAATGTGTTCTGACAACAGTTAGTGACAAGGGCTCCAAAGGAAAAGAGGAAAGTCGGCCGTACCACACCGTATCAATTATTGATCGTGCGGCTCTCGACCTGAGAGAAAGAGAGAGAGCATTGTCATAATGAAATGTGTGATTTTTTACTAAATAAAAAAAATAATAGATAAAGGTCATCCCATTGTTCTGAAGACTTATGAGTTTGATTGACAGCCTGCAAATTCTCTTCGTTCACTCGTAAAGGAGATCAAAAGACAGTTCTTCTCTTTGCCCAAGGCCACTTACAATTTATTTAGAAGCCCTGCGTTTGTGTCCCAGCAGGTATCACTGCCGAACCAAGCTACTCTACCCACTCAGGATAATCACAACTTTAAGCCATCGCTCCTCTTCGCTTGCTTTCTTGGTCAAATTAATGTAGCTGAGAAGCTGGTTCGGTTTCTTAGCTTTAACAATGACAATATTTTGAAATTATCTCTGATTTAAATAACAAGACAGAATTAGAATGTACAGTGGGGACCAAAAGTCCACAGATGCCACATCAGAAACTCTGAGATTCTAAATGTAATTAAAACCTGGAGAAATTCAGCCTGGCTGAGCATGAGATTCCTTTCCAAAACATATTTCACACATTTCAGATTCTGCACTATTTGTAGGTCAATATATGTGACATTGATCATTTCAAATCATGCTGAAGAACATGACCATCAGATTTATATGGAAGTTCATACAGATCAAGTGCTCCTGTCAAACAAAAGTAAGACATTCATGTTACTTTTCACTCAAACTGCTGTTATGCTTGTAATATAATCTGTAATAAAAATGTAAATTAAAAAATAAAAAATTCATTAAATGAATAATTCCCACCTTACAGAAACTCTTGACAAATGCTGGATACATTGCGTGCATAAAACCTCTGCTTTATTTACAACTTTGGGGAAAATAAAACAGATTATTGGAGTACATTTTACAAGAAAATACTACTATAAAATTTCATGTTTAATATAGTGTTTATTACCTTTCTTTGTAACTGTGAAATTCACTAGTAGTTTCTGAGTGAAATGTCTCTCTCTCTTTCTTTCTTTATATATATATATATATATATGTGTGTGTGTGCGTGTGTGTGTGTGTGTATGTATAATATATATACACACACATATACTTTTTTGCATGGTTACAGTACCATAACTGATTGAGAAAGAGTGCCATTGTTGATTATCGTTACCGACTATGTTTTTAAGTTTCTGAGAATAGCCGCACATGAGTACATAAAAATATGCAATCGATGGTAGTGGAAGAAGCCACTCTGCTTTGTAACCAGCAATAAATAACACTGTTTATTTCAAAGGGACGCAGCAGTTCTCGTGAGCAGCGGAAGGCTTGAAGAAAAATAGGGCATTCATATGGGAGCAAGTGAAGGCATGAAGAAATAAAAGAAAATAGAGAGCAGTGTGAAATTCCTTTTGAGTGGTTTGAAATGAAATGTTTTGTTCACCTTCGTGCTGGTGCACCATATCTCTCAAAGAGTGTTTGAAAAACCTTACGCATCACATTAATAATACACAGGAGGACGCTTAATGGAGTGTGTGGCTCGTCCCCATATCGATAATGATGAAACTGTACTGATGAAACTGTTTACCCCCTTTTTAACACCCAAACGTGGTGCACAGATTAAACTCTGTTCTGTAAATGTCTTCAGTCTGGTTAAATTAGAATGACATAGTGTGGCAAAGTGATAACAAGATACACTACACAACAAACAAAAACTAATAATGATAAAAATAAAGTCTGGAGCATGTCATTTTTAAATAGTATACTTGATTTTCTTTTAGTTTTTTTGTTGCAGTATAGTATAGTATAATATAATATTTTTATTTTTTAATCTGAAATATTACTACATTAATCATTACTAATTGTGACCTGGCCAATTATTGATTTATGTCATTGTATTTTTATTGTGTTTGTACGAGGCATGCAAGGTAAGATTGATTGCAGAGAATTTAGACTACATAATGAAAAATGCTAATTACATAATGAAGTTTATAAGGTTAGAAGAAGAATACATAATGACTAAATAATTATTTAAATGATGTAATCAGTTACATCAATCTGCTGCGGCATCGTTTGAACACTTCAAACCGTTTCCCTTTCACACCACTAGAGTGCAGCAGAGCTTTAAATGTGCTCCACGGTCTCTCTCTCTCCCTCTCTCTCTCTCTCTTTATTTGTAAAATAATTCCTGGAAGAAGTGTGCAGACAGATATGTATTTACTGGCTGTGTCATCTCTGTGCTCTAAATCCTATCCGCTGCAGCAGGTGCTGCGCTGGGCTCAGACTCAGACAGACGCAGGTCGTTTTAGACAGCTGCTGTGAGCGAGCTGACCTGGAGCACAGGCCATTTATACACACAAATACACATTACACACACAAACAAAGATATGTGCACACATGCACATATGTAAAAGCCTTTTGTTTTGGTGCTGCAATATTCTGGTGTGTTGCATGTTGGGACGGACGCGGACACGAGTTGGCTTTGAACTGTACGTTAAACTTTTTAATAGACACTTGAGAAATATAAATGTTGATAATTAAATATAATATTTATTACAATCGCAGCAATCGTGTTTATTTCCAAGAAATGCTGATGCTGAGAGCGTAGGCTAAATTACGTCATACTTATTTAAATACAAGGAATAAAATGAAAAATAATTTTGATTACAATAGAGCTTAGTCAGAGTAGCGCCATTTAATTTTTGACAGAAATGAAAACGAAGCTTTTTGTGTGGTCATTGTGTGGTCATTGATGTTTATGTTTACCAACCAGTCAACCAACTTTCTGTAGACAAAAACTCCATTAAAGAGTTTTTAAAAGTTATGAGTTGTGACAATTATGTGATGTGCCTTTTAACAGTGCGTTACATTGTAAAGACATCAGCGTTAAATTAAATATTTCGATAAGGTCTATTCTACACCTCCAAAGTTGAGACAAAATATTTTACACAACCCAGTTTTGAGTATACTTTTTAATTTTACATTTACATATTTTTAAAATATTAACATTTAATGTGACGTGATATAGTGTGGAGCAAAAAAGGAAATTCAGGAATTCTACCCAAAGGCGAGTTGTTGGCGCCATCCAAGTGCGCAGAGTCCTTGTCAGTTCAAATGCTTGTTTAAGTATACATCTCTGCTATGCTATAGGCTTAAGGCAGCTTATACTATAGCAAAGGCACACACTAAAAAGCATATTTGGCTGTAAAGATATAAAAATCAGTGAACACGTTACACAGAATCCCATTAGTAGGCAATTGAGTTACTCTCTCAATCTCTACTCACCAGTAGAGATAGTAGAAGAATGAGAGGATGAAGAAGGACATCTTGCACCAGGCTTCTTTTTGGCAGAATTTGAGTGTGTCTCCGTTCATGACTGACGCTGGATCGTAGAGAAGCTCCTTAGTGTCTGTGGGGCTGTGAAAGTACCTGCCGAAAATGGGAAAAAAACACGAGCCGGGTAGCGCTTCTTGAAACATTATGTGCACCTTTGTATTAGATTTTTGTTTGCCTTTCATTCCATTTAATTTAATTTATTATTAATTTAATTTAATAATTTAATTAAATTTTTATCTAATGCAAAGTGTAGCTGGTCTAAGCCTCTTTATTCTAAATATTTCTGTCAATCTAGGCAGTCCTTGGAGATGGATGACTTAAATATAGTCCGTAATTGTCAGACAAGGAAAAACGTCACCCCTGGTGCAATAATTCTATTAGGGAAATCGAAAACAAGGAGTGGGGGCTTTAAGCGCATTAGGAGAAAAAACGTGAAAGAATTAGAGCAAAACAGAAGGAAGAACAGAGTGACAGTGCATTATAGCAGCATCACTGTGGAAAGAAAGGTAGATTTATTGCAAGAAAAGAAATAAATCTGGTAAGAAAAATTATTGATAGTGAGTTCAACCAGCTAATCAAACATAAAATCCACCATTTCTATTGTACTGGTTAAGTTCAGTGTTTCATCATTCTGCAAAAAAAAAAAATAGCAGAAGCACAGCAGAACTATCTCTCATATTCTGAGGATTGTGGCAGTAATTGACAACAGCTCTGAACATTCAATAACAAACCCCGAAGAAAGATTTAGAGCTCCACTGCAAAATGACTGAAACTCATTTTATCCCAGTTGTGATTTCCCTAGTTGTTTCACTGTGTGATGAAACATTCAGTCTGCTATTAATCATCTAGAAAAAATTCTAAGACCAATGCGCAGTGACAAGATTAGAAAGACACTGTGGCAAGGATCTTTAATATAGGAAAGTTAGGCATGGGATTGATCTGAACATTGATAATAGTGATGCTGTATCAAGAGGATCAGTCCTCACATAAAAACACTGATTCGCATGAAAATAATAAATTAATACTTATTATTATTATTTATTTTGAATGAAAATTAATATTAAGTTTCCACTTAATATAAAATCAAGGGCTATAGCAGGGACAGGTTTGATTTCTCAGGACACATGCATTAGTGAAATCTGACAGGTAGTAGGCACAGCTTGTTTAAGAGGAGTAAAGGCTGGTTCAGGTGCTCACCTCCATGTGTTGTAGAAGAGCAGAGGGATATTCAGGCCTACAGTAAGCCACTCCTGAGCACACAGGAACATGATACAGAAGAGCCCATGGATAGAGTACTCTGGAAGCACCAACTAAAGAGAACACAGATAAATAACTATGGGTACAACTGGGTAGAAGACAGTGCTCTGATTTAGGTCTGATTCTTGCAGCCAGATCTCTGGATTTATCTTTGATTCATTAATGGGATAGCTCGCCCAAAAATGAAATTCTGTCATTCTTTACTCACCCTCATGTCATTCCAAACTAAATTATTTTTTCTTGTTCTTGTTCTTCTTCCACTCTGTTTTTAAGAGTGACTAGGATATTTGGCCATGATTATATTATAGAGAATAGGCATAATATTCTGAAAAGCCCTAAGTCAGGGTAGCACCATATTTAATTTTTGACAGAAATGAAAACGAAGCTTTTTGTGTGGTCATTGTGTGGTCATTGATGTTTATGTTTACCAACCAGTCAACCAACTTTCTGTAGACAAAAACTCCATTAAAGAGTTTTTAAAAGTTATGAGTTGTGACAATTATGTGATTTGGGGCCTTTTAACAGTGCGTTACATTGTAAAGACATCAGCGTTAAATTAAATATTTCGATAAGGTCTATTCTACACCTCCAAAGTTGAGACAAAATATTTTACACAACCCAGTTTTGAGTATACTTTTTAATTTTACATTTACATATTTTTAAAATAATAAAAATGCGATATCTTTGTATGTCAGAAAGAGTAGTGGGCTATGTTAGTATGCTAATCGGTAGTGTCGTCTACTACATTGTTGTCACATGACCTCACATGCGCATATTTAAACCTTTTTGGTGCTGCAATATTGCATGTTGGAATATGCGAACATGTGACATTTGTTATTTGGCTTTGAACTGTATGTTAAACTTTTAATAGACACTTGAAAATAATATATAAATATTGATAATTACATTTAATAGGTATTTATTACGATCATCGTTCAAACATTATTTCCAAGAAATGCTGATACTGACAGTGTAAATTATATCATAATTATTTAAATACAGATAATAAAATAAAAAATCATTTTCATTAGTTAAGGTAGCGCCATATTTCATTTTTGACAGGAATGAAAACTAAGCTTTGAGGGAATTGGCTATATAGTATGTTCAATGGATTGTAGCCTACTGTTGTTTACCAACAATAGTCTACCAACTTTCTGTAGACAAAAACTCCATTAAACAGTTTTAAATGTTGTGAGTTGTGGGATTTAGGACCTTTTCACAGTGCCTTGCATTGTAAAGGCTGTTGTTCCTCACAGCCTCGTTTTCATCAGCATTAAATTCGACAAGGTCTATTCTTTACCTCCAAAGCTGAGACAAAGTATTTTACACAAACCAGTTTTGAGTATACAATTTTTAATTAACATTTATGTTTAAAATAAAAATATATATGTTTCTGTATGACAGAAATAGTAGAGTAGTATGTTAGTATGCTATTTAGTAGTGTACTGTTGTCACATGACCTCACTCCATTTGTTACATGACCTCATAACATTGCATGTGCAATTCAGTGAATGTGCTGTCCAAAAAGATCACTTTAGGTAAATCTAATTTGATGAACTTTGTGGTTTTCAGCTAAACTATTACTGCTGGATTGCATTGTGGTATGTTGTATGCCAGAGTGTTGCATTTTTCCATTTCTGTCAGGACCGGTATAGTTATAGTATTATAACCGGTATAGTATTGGCGGTATAGTTCTGTTCTGGGCAAAAACCTCCCTGCCCATCCATGCAGCCTGCCATGAATGAGCAGGGAGAGCAGCAATAATAACCCCCCTAGGGTTAACAGGACAGACAGAACAGAACAAGGCAGATATCATTAATGTACTTGATATTTAAGTGTAACACTTTATTCAAGATAAAGGAGTCTGATTAGCAAGGAATATCAGAAAGCCAATTCCTGACTGTGGCGAAAGGAGGAGCTGGGGATGGAGGAGGGTAATTTGCTCCGGAGCAAGCTGAAAAGCTGCTCAATAAAACTGCTTATATAGGCATGCTGCGATAGGTGTCGTATTCCTATAGGTAGATGTGATCAGCTGAGAATCAGCTGATGCAAGCTTGACTCACGTGACCTGCCAGAACTAACGCTAACGCTTAATTTTTGGCAAAGGTAATAGGTGATTTGGTTATTCCAAGCATAGAGAAAATGAACATATTGTGCATTAAATATAGGCCTACTGCTGAAATAGTAAGAGTAGTATGTTAGCATGCTAATTATTTTCGTTTTGCTACTATGATTGTCTTGGCTTTAACATACTAATGGCTTTGGGAAATTAGGCGAGTGTCCTCAGATTTGTTTCCTAACTTAGGAAATGCTTTCATGAAAACATTATCCCTGTTATTTAGATAAATGCAACTGCTATGATTGTTTTAAGAGCTGCAACGCTTTCATGTCATTTGAAAGACTGACACTGGTCCGGCTCATGACTGTGTGTGTAAGCAGAAGCCGAGTCTCAGTTGGTGAACTGGTTAGAAGTTTGAGATTGTTTGAAAGGCCTGAAGAATCAGGAGCGACTTGCAGCAGCATCCCTGGAAATGCCTGCAGGTCCTCAGAGAAGATCACCAAATTAAAAAAGGTTGGGAAATAACACCAATTCCCACCATCAATACCGTGGTTCTTATTCTTTTTTACTTTTAACTTTTGTTTTCCCCTTCTTTCGCTCTCTCTCTCTACTCCCATCACACTGTTGTTTTCTTAGTATGTTTTTCTCTCGTTCCGCCTTTTCTGTGCTGAGCACTGCAGCCACTTTCAAAGGCTCGGCTGTCACGCGCCGGCTTTGAGAGCTAGTTTAATTTTTAACGTACATGTTGTCAGGGTGCCATCAGCTGTGATTGACAGGTTCGTCCCAGAGCAGCCCTGCTTGGCAGGCTGGCGTCTTTTGTCAGAGAGAGCGAAGAGAAGCAACAAAGAAAGAAGAAGAGGAGGAAAAAACACATAAATAAAACACAAACCCCCACTTACACTTTTCAATAGAGATTCAATTAAACCAAACTTAACGTTGAGCTTTTTCATATATGGAAATGGACTTGATATTTCCTTTTGTTCTAAATTGGAGATCCAGTTCAGAGCGTAACTCTCTTGGAAAAGCGGCAGCAGGAAAAGCGGAGAAGAAAACGCGATAAACATAGGTGGAGATATGAGTGCTTTGCAATATATAATATGACCAAAAAGAAAAGAATCAACTTAATGCAATAGAATCTTGCAGAGTGATCAGAAGGGACTGAATATATCATCCACTCCTCTAGATATCTGTTTTGCTATTATATTTATCTAGATAGCATAAAAACCATAGGATTAGTAGCTGCTTGAGGCTATTTGAGCATCAACCGAGCTGACACAATATATCATGTGCTTACATAAGCAGTTATATACATGGCCTTAGATGATCTTTCTGCAGTCCCAAAAGAATCTTAGAAGTGTATTTGCAGATACATTTCTCTTTTTTTTGTCTCTCCCAGTCCGGCGAGATGAAGACACAAGGCTCCTCTAATGTAAACACTGAGTCGGACAGTCTTTGGAGTGTCAGGATTCTGACAGGACCGCCGCGAGCCAGTTCATCTCTGTGCATGTATCCACACTAGCCATAACTCATTCATTTGAGAATGAAAAGAGCAGGACAAGGAGTTCACAACTGAACTCAAAATGCAAACAGAGTTGTCCTTGCAACATGGGATTTGAGTCATTTCACATTTATTTTAATCAAAACCAAAAGCCACACAATGTCGTTTTCACTGGCTCTTTTTAAATTAATTTTTGTTGGGTTCTTTTAGAGCGGTGTGGATTCAGTGTGGTTTGTGATGCTGGTTGAAATGATTCTTTTATGAATAATAACTACAGTGGATGTCTTTTTTCACCCAGCTGTATTTATTTATATTTTTATGTCGCTGATTGCTCCTTATGTACCATTCTATTAAATTTCAAAAAAAGGATAGGTCACTTCAAGGCTTTAGAAAAATGATGGCTCCAATAAACAAATTCCCAGGGTTATTTCTTTTTGTTATGTGTCGTTGTATGTTGTGTCCCTTATTTGTTCAATAGTTTGAGGTTGGTAAGATTTGTATATGTTTTTAAAAGAAGCTTATGCTCACCAAGCATTTTATTTTAATGAAAAAAAAACAGTAAAAACAGCAATACTGTGAAATAATATTACAAAATAAAATAGCTGTTTTCTATTTTAATTTATCCATATATTCAAATATTCAATGTATTAAATATGATTGAAATATTACTATAATTAATATTTATTCAAATGTAATCTGTGATGGCGAAACTGAATTTTCAGCAGCCATTACTCCAGTCTTCAGTGTCACATGATCCTTAAGAGACACCTCAAAGTTGGTGTTCAAGTTGAATATTCATATTTTTTTGTGTGGAAACTGTCACATATAAACTGATTTTTTCAGGATTTTTTTTCAGTTCAAAAGAACAATACGTATTTGAAATTAGGTCACTTCAAGGCTTTAGAAAAATGATGGCTCCAATAAACAAATTCCCAGGGTTATTTCTTTTTGTTATGTGTCGTTGTATGTTGTGTCCCTTATTTGTTCAATAGTTTGAGGTTGGTAAGATTTGTATATGTTTTTAAAAGAAGCTTATGCTCACCAAGCATTTTATTTTAATGAGAAAAAAAAACAGTAAAAACAGCAATACTGTGAAATAATATTACAAAATAAAATAGCTGTTTTCTATTTTAATTTATCCATATATTCAAATATTCAATGTATTAAATATGATTGAAATATTACTATAATTAATATTTATTCAAATGTAATCTGTGATGGCGAAACTGAATTTTCAGCAGCCATTACTCCAGTCTTCAGTGTCACATGATCCTTCAGAGACACCTCAAAGTTGGTGTTCAAGTTGAATATTCATATTTTTTTATGTGGAAACTGTCACATATAAACTGATTTTTTCTGGATTTTTTTTTCAGTTCAAAAGAACAATACGTATTTGAAATAGACATTTTTCTAACTACTGTATGTAAAAGTCTTTACTGTAACTTTTGTTCAGTTTAATGCATCCTTGTTGAATAAAAGTATGAATTTATTTTTAAAAATCTTACTGACCTAAAACTTTTGAACAGTGTAGGCCTATGTCTAAAAGGGTATAACAGACTTTCAGGTTTTGGTCAAGTTCTTGCAATTTTGGCACATATTAATACATTTCCACATTAAATTATTTTAAACTTTATTGCTAGAACTAAATTTTAATGCGAGGGGTCTTTTTGCCAGTTTTGGGGGCCACACATGATGCCTGAGTGTCTAGCACCCTGTCTGGCATAGGTGTACATTTTCCCCTCTGCCAGCATCTTTTTAAATAAAAACACATCTTGCATTTGATAACGTCTTGACATTTGACAGTCTGTTCAGACCAATCAAATGAAGCAGACTTTTTTTTCTTCTTCGAGCCGTCTAGCGGAGCAGCATTGGGGAAAAATAGTCCTGTCACTCCTCAGAAGCCTATCAAAGAATGCCTTAGCCACAACGATCAACTTCTGATAGCACTGCCACCGCCCCCTTTTTTATTTATTTATTTTATTTACTTATTTTGTAAACCAGCCTGTTGAGACATCACAGCTAACATCAGAGCTAAACCATGATGGGATGAAGTGCCCCACTTTCCTCAGAGAAGCGCCGGGTTGTTTTTGTCTCACTGATGGAGGGAAGCGATGGTGACTCTGTCAGTCACGACAGAGCCAGAATATCAGGGAAACAGGACGAAACCGCTTCCTGGTCATCACCTTGCACCCTCGTTATAAAAGTAAAGCACGGATCGCATCATGTATGTGAGATTCTCCAGTGAGGGTACTCTTAAAAGAAGCAACAAAGCTTCCAGTCTCCATGGTTACATAATTTATAGCAGCCAAATTCAAACAAAATTTAACACATTGCCATTCATCTAAGGCCACGTGTATAAGAGCACAGTTAACTCCAAAGTGATAAATTAATAACACTGCACCAGGGTATTATGGGAATGAGCATGTTTAATGATTCTGTTTGACAACAAAAGGAAAGTGTCTGAATCCCGGGGAGTCACCAGCGCCTTCCTTTTCTTTTGCTACACTATAAGCCTGTATGTACAGCTGTTAGATGATATGATAAATAGTTCTGGTCCTGGATGATCAGTCAAGACCTAGCTAAAATGGGCCATCTTAAACTAGTAAAAATACAAAACACCTGTTCATCTTGCTACTATGCATATCATTGCGTTATTGTTTATGAGTCAGGAACTGCATATTTTGTTGACACCAAATTTGGGATCATTAAAAAAACTGAAAGAAGTCTCTTATGCTCTCCAAGGCTACATTTATTTGATCAAAAGTACAGTAAAAAGGAATCTTGTGACATATTGCTACAATTTAAAATAACTTTTATTATTAGTATTGTAATTCCATAAGAATAGATTTAATATATTTATTCCTGTGTTCAGCAAAACTGAATTTTCAGCAGTCATTTCTCCAGTCTTCAGTGTTACATGTTTCTTCAGAAATCATTCTAATATGCGGATGTGATGATTTTGTGCTCAGTAAACATTTATTTTTATTATCAATGTTTCAAAAAAAATTTTTTTGCATGCTTTGCGTGCATTGCATGCTTTTTGTTAAATAATAACGATTTTGTTAGGAATAGTTAAAAAAGAACAGCTTTTAATATACAGTGTGTATATATATATATATTTTTTTATATATATTTGGATTTTTCATTTCTAATTATCTTATTAAAGTTAGAAAGAGTCCTCCCTGTTGGTTTTTTCAGATGTCAGTTTCATGATGTCGTTTTCAGGCTTGTCTTTGATTCACTTTTTGTATCATTGAACTAAGAATATTAAATGTGGTAGTAGTATTATTCACTAATCAGCAATTCAGCAGTAGCACAAGCTTATGCCGCACAGCTGAGTCAGTGCACAGCAACACAGAGCACAACTAAAATCTCATGCAGTCATTCAATATTGAAGAGATTTCACTGGAATTCACATCAATTGCACCTACTTTCTTCATATGAAAGAGCCTCTGTTGAAAACAAAAAAATATGTCAGAGCAGAACCCCCCCCCCCCACA
>NW_015642053.1:3526648-3550907 GCF_001515625.1 Sinocyclocheilus rhinocerous | reverse complement strand
GTCAGAGCAGAACCCCCCCCCCCAACAAAAACATCTGGACTTCCACTTATTACAGATCGTGAGTCAGGAGGCAGGTGTCGAGTTTTTGAGAAATTATTTGAGTGTGTGTGTGTGTGTGTGTGTGTGTGTGTGGAAGACAGATTTCTATTCCTCACTTGTAAAGCCTCTCACTTAGAACTCGCTCACAACACACAGATAAACAAACCTTCACATTTCAAAAGGAAACCCTCAGACGTGGATGTGTGATTCTTTTTTCATCATCACTGTTCCTCACTTATCATGAAAGGCAGCTTTCGATGTCAGTTCGATAATAGACAGCCCGTCTATTCACCATGCGTGCTTAAATACTGCCGAGTTGCTGTACGATGGAGAGCGGACGTTTCTTGAAGGAATGACGCAGAGCAATTCTTCCTCATCTTTATTCTTTTTTTTCCTCTGGATGCTTTGACCTCTTCTTTGCACCAGGTGTGGGTTTCCTTGATCCCCCTCTTCCTCTATTTGCAGTGCTCCCACCCTCCGCACCCCCTGGTATGAATGATTCACTGCGAGAACAAGCGCTTTCCCTCCCCAAGAGTGTGGAGCACAGTGAGAAAGCCATGCAGCAGAGCCAAATCTCCACTCTGATCTCGCCATGTTGTGTAACTCTTCAGAAAGCCAATGTTCCTAACTCATGCTCTGTCTTTTTTTCCCCGACTGTAACGCTTGGTATTGACTGTTTATGCTTTTTAATGTTTGCGGAGAGGGCCTGGGGCTTGCAGTGGGGGGAACCATTCTTCTTGACACACTTAACGCCCCCGTAGTGAACTCTCGCTCCCAGCACTCCTGGAAGTACAGAGACCCCATCACCAGCCGGGAGTGGGTATGAAAGCCAGCACCCGCCGTGCCGCTCGAGAGAGATCACCCAACGCACGATTAAGACGCTCAAAAGGCATTCTTTCACACAAAATATTTACACAACAGCCCCCTCCCTATCAAAGCTGCAGAGGCTCTCTTCTGCTGCGCTTTCTTTTGCGTCAAAAGCTCAATCCACTACCCTTACTTTCCACATCACATTTCCTGTTATCAGACAGATAATTTAACAGGCAATCAGATAATGGTGGGCGGAATTGGTTTAAACAGCTATTACCAACAAGATTTGCACTTAGTGTAAATAGACACTTTTTTTTTGGCCTTTATGTTTGAGTCTTGGTGAACATTCGCCCACTGACCCCAACACATCAATCAGTAATCGCATTTTCCAGAAGTGGATTTAAAGTCTTACAACATCATTTCATGTATTTCTATTTGTGAGTAATCTGACTGAGCATGGCAAATTCTCCGTCTCCATTATTGCTGGTCCCAGATGGTGGGAACAGTTATTAAAGACCGTTGGATGTTGGGTAGCAGTGGCATCCAAACCCACCCCCTCCCCTTTTTTCCAAAAGACAAAGATGTCATAATGTGCTAATGAGAGAAGACGGTTAAGACCTCCTACCTTCCTTCCCCCCGCCTCTTTGCGACCACGGCCGCAGGTCGTCTCCAGGTGGGCAAGGCCTGCTCGTCAGAGGCACCGGCCCTCGCACCATATTGATTGCGGACTCGATGAAAGGTCAGCGGACCCCCGCTTTCACTCATCACCATAGTTGCGATGTTTCAGCGCCTGCATCCCAGCAGACGTGAACCCACCATCGCTGTCCCTCTTCCTCCGCGGCCCACCCCTCCTCCGCCGACTAACCACCACCTGGGGGAAAAGGAGAGCTCGCAAACGAGCTAATCATCGCTTGCGATGAACACCTCCTGACTGGCTGACAAATGTCAGGGTGACTTGTACAGGATTTAAAAAAATAAATAAATAAGAAATGAATTAATTGCACTGGTTAATTAGGTCCCTGAGGCCTGAGCGCTAATTGCAAGCCACAGAGCTGGCGAGCCTCGAAAGCCCAAACAAAAGAGAGCGTTCAAACAAACAGGCAAACTCAAGAGCAGACATACCACAGATACACACACTGACACACACGACTCGCATGGGCTTTTTTCCCGCTTTCGCAAGCCTCCCCTCTCCTTGTGTAACTCCGTGACCTGCCAAATGTTCTCGGTGTCTTGATGTGCGACGCAACGTGAGGCATTCAGTCACAGAAATCTGCCGCATTCCACAAAGCATCTGTCTCTGTACCACCCGCATTCATTAAGTTTGTATCAATTAGCCGTTATGACTTAGCAAACCTCTATTTGTGCTTGGCACTTTGAAAATCTTCCTAAAGTGACTGTGTCCCTCACTTTTTGATATTTTAGGAGTGTGTGTGTGTGTGTGTGTGTGTGTGGAAGACAGATTTCTATTCCTCACTTGTAAAGCCTCTCACTTAGAACTCGCTCACAACACACAGATAAACAAACCTTCACATTTCAAAAGGAAACCCTCAGACGTGGATGTGTGATTCTTTTTTCATCATCACTGTTCCTCACTTATCATGAAAGGCAGCTTTCGATGTCAGTTCGATAATAGACAGCCCGTCTATTCACCATGCGTGCTTAAATACTGCCGAGTTGCTGTACGATGGAGAGCGGACGTTTCTTGAAGGAATGACGCAGAGCAATTCTTCCTCATCTTTATTCTTTTTTTTCCTCTGGATGCTTTGACCTCTTCTTTGCACCAGGTGTGGGTTTCCTTGATCCCCCTCTTCCTCTATTTGCAGTGCCCCCACCCTCCGCACCCCCTGGTATGAATGATTCACTGCGAGAACAAGCGCTTTCCCTCCCCAAGAGTGTGGAGCACAGTGAGAAAGCCATGCAGCAGAGCCAAATCTCCACTCTGATCTCGCCATGTTGTGTAACTCTTCAGAAAGCCAATGTTCCTAACTCATGCTCTGTCTTTTTTTCCCCGACTGTAACGCTTGGTATTGACTGTTTATGCTTTTTAATGTTTGCGGAGAGGGCCTGGGGCTTGCAGTGGGGGGAACCATTCTTCTTGACACACTTAACGCCCCCGTAGTGAACTCTCGCTCCCAGCACTCCTGGAAGTACAGAGACCCCATCACCAGCCGGGAGTGGGTATGAAAGCCAGCACCCGCCGTGCCGCTCGAGAGAGATCACCCAACGCACGATTAAGACGCTCAAAAGGCATTCTTTCACACAAAATATTTACACAACAGCCCCCCTCCCTATCAAAGCTGCAGAGGCTCTCTTCTGCTGCGCTTTCTTTGGGGAAGTTTGAGGGCACTGGAGATAGACAGAGAGAGAGAGAGTGAGCATGCACAACCTCGCAGAGGGCACACTTCGGTCATATTAAGCAAGGAACAACTCTGTCTCTCATTCTTTTTGTCTGTCCGACTCTTTTACGCTCTCTCGCGGTCCCATGTGAGTGACAGCATGGAAATATTCTTGGATCGAATCTGCCAATAAATGTATGCGGGTCAGCGTAGAAACGTCAGGGTTGCTGTGGTGTTATCTCAGAAATCCATTCCAGCTGGAGTGTTTACAAATATCGTATTTTAATAGACTAGTTGACATTTATTAGATCGAACTGACATAAGTGAATGTGATTTTTAAAAGATCTTTTTTTAAAGGATAGATTACAACAGCTTCATACTTTTTAAAATTCGTATTTTTAAAAATGCTAAACTAGGCTTTTTGACTTCTCTATAATGCATGTATAAAAAGTGTTAAAATCTGGTAAATTCTGCACTTTTTTTGTAGCTTTCTAGCATAATTCATATTGCATTTGGCATTTATGTGTACATTTTTTTATCACTAAGAATCATTGTCCCTAATATTGTGGTCAATACCATCAAGCCAAACATTACTGACTGTCTGAGTGACAGTTTGAAGATCAGAAATGTCATTCATTTTAAGATGTTTACATTATGATCAGAACGCAACTTTATTGAGTGTACATATAACTGGTCAGTATTTGAGAATTTATATTCCTATACAATCAATTTAAATTTATTTTATAATTTAAAACAATGTTAAAGCGTTAAATAGTGTTATAAATGTTGAAACAGCTTGGCACTAGCAGTGACAAGGTTATGGGTTCGATTCCCAGGAACTGTAAGAACTAATAAAATTCCTAAATTGAATGCAGTGTAAGTCCCTTTGGTTAAAAGTGCATGCCAAATGTATGAAATTTAAATTGAATATGTCTAAATTGTTAAAATTAGTGTCATGTACTACCTCTTTTTGATTTTTATTTAAAATAAATCCTCTCTGAGCTAATATGAAAAGGGAAAAGGGAAAAGGGAAAAGGGAGAAGATTGGCGTCGGAAAATGCCGTATTCAAACTTGGGTTGTTTGCGTCAAAAGCTCAATCCACTACCCTTACTTTCCACATCACATTTCCTGTTATCAGACAGATAATTTAACAGGCAATCAGATAATGGTGGGCGGAATTGGTTTAAACAGCTATTACCAACAAGATTTGCACTTAGTGTAAATAGACACTTTTTTTTTGGCCTTTATGTTTGAGTCTTGGTGAACATTCGCCCACTGACCCCAACACATCAATCAGTAATCGCATTTTCCAGAAGTGGATTTAAAATCTTACAACATCATTTCATGTATTTCTATTTGTGAGTAATCTGACTGAGCATGGCAAATTCTCCGTCTCCATTATTGCTGGTCCCAGATGGTGGGAACAGTTATTAAAGACCGCCACTGACCCCAACACATCAATCAGTAATCGCATTTTCCAGAAGTGGATTTAAAGTCTTACAACATCATTTCATGTATTTCTATTTGTGAGTAATCTGACTGAGCATGGCAAATTCTCCGTCTCCATTATTGCTGTGTGGTCCGATGGTCCCAGATGGTGGGAACAGTTATTAAAGACCGTTGGATGTTGGGTAGCAGTGGCATCCAAACCCACCCCCTCCCCTTCCAAAAGACAAAGATGTCATAATGTGCTAATGAGAGAAGACGGTTAAGACCTCCTACCTTCCTTCCCCCCGCCTCTTTGCGACCACGGCCGCAGGTCGTCTCCAGGCGGGCAAGGCCTGCTCGTCAGAGGCACCGGCCCTCGCACCATATTGATTGCGGACTCGATGAAAGGTCAGCGGACCCCCGCTTTCACTCATCACCATAGTTGCGATGTTTCAGCGCCTGCATCCCAGCAGACGTGAACCCACCATCGCTGTCCCTCTTCCTCCGCGGCCCACCCCTCCTCCGCCGACTAACCACCACCTGGGGGAAAAGGAGAGCTCGCAAACGAGCTAA
Source organism: Sinocyclocheilus rhinocerous (assembly GCF_001515625.1). NCBI lineage: Eukaryota > Metazoa > Chordata > Actinopteri > Cypriniformes > Cyprinidae > Sinocyclocheilus > Sinocyclocheilus rhinocerous. The sequence continues at coordinate 3,545,720 of NW_015642053.1, read as the reverse complement.
TCATCGCTTGCGATGAACACCTCCTGACTGGCTGACAAATGTCAGGGTGACTTGTACAGGATTTTAAAAAATAAATAAATAAGAAATGAATTAATTGCACTGGTTAATTAGGTCCCTGAGGCCTGAGCGCTAATTGCAAGCCACAGAGCTGGCGAGCCTCGAAAGCCCAAACAAAAGAGGGAGCGTTCAAACAAACAGGCAAACTCAAGAGCAGACATACCACAGATACACACACCGACACACACGACTCGCATGGGCTTTTTTCCCGCTTTCGCAAGCCTCCCCTCTCCTTGTGTAACTCCGTGACCTGCCAAATGTTCTCGGTGTCTTGATGTGCGACGCAACACGAGGCATTCAGTCACAGAAATCTGCCGCATTCCACAAAGCATCTGTCTCTGTACCACCCGCATTCATTAAGTTTGTATCAATTAGCCGTTATGACTTAGCAAACCTCTATTTGTGCTTGGCACTTTGAAAATCTTCCTAAAGTGACTGTGTCCCTCAGTGTACCCTTGTGTCATCCAACTTTAGCTTCACAAAGTGTCTCTCGCACTTAATTAGAAAGAAAAAATGAAAGAAAGAAAAACAAAACTCTGTGTATTCATCATCCTCTCTGCGACAGTTTCTTTGCCTTTTTTATGTTTCCCACTCAAGTGCAAACTTGAGAGATGGTGTGTTTTGTCAAGGTTGTTTGAAAGACAGGAAAGAGTGAGGAGTGGGGTAAATGGGGCTCTAGAACCGTCGCGTTTCGCTGCTCTACCAGTCGCTGCTCCTGTTTCTGCAATTATCAGTTACTATGATAGTCTTTCTCAGGCCTCGATCACTTTTTAGAACTCAATCTGAGTTCATCTTTGAGTTGCGTACTCTGTGTGTCTGTTGTCTTTCAGACAACATCCACTTCTCCTAAGCTCAGATTGTGTGGGCGTCATTATATACTTCAATGACAAACTGTACGTCTTTCTGTGATTGCATATTTAAGTTTAATCCAGGTTTGAGAAGTTTGCATGTATCTGAGGGTGTGCATATGTATTCTGTTTTAGATGAAGTGTGTGATACAAATCCCCATATTAAGGGAAAGATGAATACATGTGGAAGACATCACCACAAACATCTTTGGTGGTCTGCTTGCTTTCATAACTCTTCTGCTCCTAAATCGATTAGCACTGTCATTTACGGTCCTAGAGTTGCTTTTGGGTGTCGTAACTTTTTTATGTTGATACTTTTTATTTTATGTTTCTGGAATGTGTGGTGATAATTTCTTAGTGGTAGGCCATATTTTTATAGTGTTTCGCTTAATGACAAACATCATCTTTTCATCTGTATTAAACAGCCTATAATTTTCTGGAGTTCATTTGAATTGCCAAAATGTGCTGGCGTACTAAATAAAAATAAATTAAAAAAGTGTAATTTGGTTAGATGTGGTGTAGTGGACTGTGCATGTGTTCTGTGTTTAAAATATGTTGCCTAATGGTTTGAGGTTTGAGTCCTTTTTTTTTTTTATAAAATGTGTATACTTTATCAATATTACAGTTGTGTAAATTAAAATTTCTTAGTAGCTCATAAAACATCAAATATCCTAAACTGATACTTTAAACTGATAGTTCATCAAAAAAAAAAAAAAAATGAGGGGGGGGGACAAAGTAAGTCATACATGTTTGGAACAACATGACTATGAGTAAATTATTTTTCTATGGACTATCCCTTGCAAAACCTCGCCTATTCAAAACTGAATACCATATTAATTTATTCCCAGTGCACCGTTTGTATACAATTTTTGTGGTTAAGCCACAACCCTCCATAACAGCTCTATAGCGCCTCATTAACATTCAGAAACATCCTTGACCTCAGGAAACGGGGTCTTATTGCATTCTGATTAGCTGCTAAACAACAGTGCGTTCTCTAAATACCCCCTGCAACATCATCACGCTCTCATTCTTGACTTTGCCTCTGACCCACAATCCTTTGCTCTATGGGGATTGCCTACACATTAACTCGAGCAAGGGAAAAGAGTGCTTATAAACCAAGGGTCAGCAAGCAAAGAAGTAGAATGAGTGGATCTTCAGACAGTCTGACATATGATTTAAATGAAAAAAAGCAAAGCGCGATTTGGGATATTGCAGGTAAGTATAAAAGGAAAGAGTGTTAGACTCTGGTATGTGATATTTAAATGCACGTATCAGCCAGCAAATGTGCCTGCTTTTATAATTTGCTACTGATGGTCTGTAGTGCAACGCTCTCCCAAGACATTTCATGCCGAGCAGTCAGAATCTGTTCAGCAGAACCATTAGCCTTAATTTGTGTGTGCTGCGTTTCTGGAGACAAGCTCCAAAGGCTAGTTAGCAATATGGTTTGACTTTGAATTTGCAATGTGTCCAGGTCTTCACAGACTAAATACTCCTTAGAGACCCGTCTGTCCCAATCCCCCCATGACTAGGCCCTATCGATCCTGCTGTTATTGACATGACACCTGCAGAGAGGGCTTTAGCTATCGATAACCCATGGTATTTCTGCCGCAGATCAAAAGCCGATGCCAGCTTTCATGTTTGTAAACAGTATCGATTTGCATAATAACCTCAAAAATGAGTACCTGGGATTAGGCAAGGACAAATGCATTTCAGCATTCATTATGATGTGAACTGTGAGAGCCTAATTAAGGGAAAAAATTGTGAGAGAACGCATTGTGATCAGCTTGACAACATTCAGCATCGCCAATGACATGCCATTGTTAATGAAAGGCATTTTATTAAATAACAAACTAACAACACACTCAATAAAAAATGAATAAATAAAGCACGCCTCTCCACTTCTCAGCAGACAAAGCGCCGATGTGTCACTTTTTTTCCTTAAAGATGCAAATTATTGCTGTGTGTTGCATTCATTTATTCATGAGCTGGTCCCCGTGCCTGCGTGTTCACCTGTTCGCAGCGGTCCCTGGCCTGCATCAGGCTCGGCACTGAAAGAGATGTCAGGGGAGAGGATGAGGAAGGGATGATGAGGCAGACGCGGACGTATCTTTCTCTCTCGCTGCTGTTCATCCACTTCCACTAAGCTGCCTTAAAACCACTGAATTATGCATGTGTCTCTGCCACTTATTAATTTCTTAACCACAGTCGCTGTCATTAGGTGACGTGCGTTATTTGGCTCTGAGATCTTCCCAGTGGACGTTGTGTTCAAACTGGGAAGCCGAGTTCATAAGATAGAAAATTGCAAGCGACTGTGTTTCATGCATGACGGCATTTATAAGATAGCTGTGCTGTAACAAATATCAAATTAACATATATTTGCAATTCATTTGTGAAATATGTTTGAAACCCATATATTTATTATAGCCTATGTTGTTTATTATATTCATATTTTTTAAATAAGAAATTGACACTTATTTAGCAAGGATGCATTAAATGGCAGTAATGACTTTTACATTGTTAGAAAAATATTACTTTTCAAATTAATGTTGATCTTTCTATGCATCAAGAATCCTGCAGCAAAAAAAATTAAATTAAATTTTAAAAAAGCAGCACTATTTTCAACACAATAACACTGATATGTATACACACACTCACACACACACACACACACACACAAATATCCAGGCAAAAATAAAAAATAAAAAACATGTAATTTGATTACTTTTATTACATTACTCCTTTGAAAAGTGTAAATTTTCTTAGTGGCTCATAAAAAACACACACACACACACACACACACACACACACACACACACACACACACACACACACACACACACGTTGAATGTGGTGAGGCAATAACAATTTATATATATATTAAATTAGATATTAAATTCTAATTGCTGTCATAGATAACAATGAAAAATACAATAACAAGGACATTTAACTTTCATCAGAGTAACCTAATGCAATCAGATTGATTTTGCCATATTAAATAATATTTTTAACTTGACTGAAATGACTCATTTAGATGTCACCACATGGACCACATTTTTTAAGTTAGCTGAAAAAAGTTTTTACAGGGTAAGTGAGACCCTTTATTGTACACATTTTATGTCGAAATATGGTTCATATATGAGCACCTGCGCACCAGCTCTACCTGAGATTCTGAAGTCTTTGTGGCCTGACAGCCTTCCTAATGTCTGTCATTTTCCATCTACTTAAGGTCCTTTAATACTGCGGCTTTCATATTTCACTGTTTTGATACAGCTTTGCTTCAATAACTTGAATCTTGACTCCTGGTAAAACTCGGCACAGGGCACGAAACATTAAAACAGAGTTATGTTGTGACTAGCAGTCAACAGAAAAGGCTGGCTGTGGATAGATAGAACATAGAGAGAGAGAGAGAGAGAAAGAGCGAGAGAGAGAGGGAGGGAGGAAGAGAGAACCGTATGAGTAAGAGTGCTGTTCCCCTTTTAAACCATGTGCTGCTCACAGCGGTAGCAGAGCGATAGCTCTCCCAGACTTCCCTTGAAAAAACAATTCAACATGTGCCTGAGCGAAAAACCTGCCCCGCACACTTGCTGTTATTTACGAAGTGCTGACACCGGGGCCTGAAAGAATTGGTATTCTGTTAGGTAAATGTTTTCCTCTGGGTTCCTTCTCAGCAACAGTTTGCAGATGTTCGGGCGATACAGAGAGACAGCTCGTTCCCATTGCAGAGCCAATGAAAAAAGCATGTCAAAAAAAGTTATTCTCGGCCGAGCTCTGACAGTGATCTATGACTTCTCACTGCCTACTCACTGCCTTACCATCCCCAACTTCAGGGCTGCGTTTTGGCTGCCAGAGATTTTACACTGGCTCTGTAAACCCAAAGCTGTTTTTTTCCCCCCAACACATTTATTTTTTTCTTTATTTGTGAGAGTTGGACGCACCTGGCTAGAGTCCAACAGCAGATGTGTTGGCAGCGCCGTGGCTAAGTAGCAGATTTCACACCATACGGCCCTGTAGAGACCAAACCCCAAAACCAGGGTGATAAAGGTCTTGATGTTTAGGTTTGTTTATACAGCTAAAGATGTGAAGGTATGCCCTAGCACTGCCTTAGCTAATCTAATCTTTTAGCATGTATCTCTGGAGATTACACTCATGTGTGCGCTTGGTTTTATGAATTGACAATATTTTGATATTTTATAGTCATGTTTACGGTGAACTTAAGAAAGCAGATATTGGAAAGCTGCCAGGTCGGTTTGAATAGAATTAAACATATGTTCTGAAACACCTGCGCAACACGCACATATATACACAGAGGAGACGTAAATGACCTAGACTTGTTTATGAGTGCAGAGGTCGGTCCCTGACGGCTGCTGGTGGAAGCAGACTGCATTCCAATCATTAATACTAGTGTAGCGGTTCAGAACTGTGCAGGACAAAGCTCTTGCAGGACGAATGGCCCGCCGCCGGGCAGATGGAGAGATCTTATCTGAGCCGTGGATCGCCGCAGTCAGAGAGGGGAAAAGGCCAGGTCTGTTTAAAGGCCAGTTAAAGCGGACACAGTCTGAGCTGGAGAGGGCCGGTTGAAGAATAGCTCTGCTCATACATACGGCTTTGAAACAACTTGCTGCCAAAGAGTAGTTTCAGGCACTACCTGCATATTTATCATAAGTGGAAATGAAATATATTTCATATTGTCAAGTATTTTTCATTAAATTTAGAGTCATTACAATTCATATTACTATGTATTTGTTTAACAAAATAACATCTTGTGGACACTAGCGACACCAAACAAAATGTGATTAGTCACATGGCATTTACAGGCAATTGGCTCAACATGAGCAAAGATCTTAGATTTCAAATCTACTTTCAGAAGGAGGTTAATGACACTGTAATTACGGAGCTGTGCACATGATTTGTGAAAAAAAGGAAATTGTGGCAACAGTTTAGTTAAAATGTGGCCATGTTGTACTAATTCATTCCCATAATTTATTAATTTGTTTCATCATTAACCGTAGCCACGAAGCAGTATACAACATGGCCATGATTTGACTAAAACAAGGGAACAGTTAATAAGTTGTGGGTATAAATTCTGAATTCATGGTAACAACATTTTCTGACGATTTTACCCCCCAAATTTCATATTGAAGACTCTGGACATTCTCCAGGTACAGTGCATCTGATGAACACTTTACAATCCCATGAGGCCACGGGAATGGATTTGCTACAATTTCCAAATTTAATTTATACTATCAGGAGCGCCGTAACAGGGGTTAAGATGATTCCAAGGGCACTGATCAGAGAGTAGGACTCTCTTATCATTCTTTTGCTTGGGTTGAACACATCATCTTTGCTTGGTTGGAACAGCAGCTACTCTAATTTCGTCTCTATTTGCTTCTCTGTTTCTGCCACGTGACTTGCATCCCGAGGCAACTAGGAATTACACAAGCTTCAGTCTGGATCCAACCCTTACAAAGATCTGAGATGACCGAACACTTGAGAAGAGATGATGCCAACGCCCCAGAAGACCTCAGATGATGCTAACCCTGGAACTACATTTAAAACGAAATTTTGCTTAATTGCAACATTTCATCGCAATCACAAAGTTTAATCGCAACATACAATCATTGCAGTTAACATTGTTCACCGTCTGTTTGATTAAGTGTAATTTGTAACTAACTGCATAATTTTTACTGTACATTTCTGCCATAGTCACCACTAATAACTTACTCCTAATTATAATGTAGATAATTTAAAAAATTTGTAAAGCTGCTTTGCAACAATTTGTATCGTGAAAAGTGCTATACAAAAAACTTGAATTGAATTGAACCGTTGTGTCCCAAATTACATACTATACACTGTGCACTTCTACTGTGTATATGTAATCTACCATCTAGTGTTTACTGTCTACTTTATAAGCTTATTTTTTCATCCAATGGAATGGAGTCTGATAGCCTCTCCACTTTCATTAAGCAAGGAAAGCTGTGACAGTTGAGTGCATGAAATGTCCAACATTACACACTTTGGTTTTTCAGTTAAATAAGTGCATTATCTAGGTACAGTATTTGAAGTGCATTTTTTCTCTTTTTAGATTTTCAGTGCAAACAGGTTACTCACTATTTATACAATAAAATGGGACAGAATAGTGTATAAGTAGGCTACGTAAAATGGGGTGACCCTAAAATTCATATTTATAAAATAGTAAGTACAAAGTACCTGGATGGATTTCTGAAGTAGACCTATATATCCAATGGACACTTTACTATTCAATGAGGCTACGGGAGGGATTTGTGAATGGATCTGTAGCGACACGACTGACCCTGGTGGGTCACATGACACTGACAACAAGACGAATGTAGCTCAACCGGATTACGTTCATAAACTCACACATTCATACTGTATAGAACATACTTTTTTAACAGTCACGAAGTAGGCTACTTATTCGAAAGAAGTCCGATTATAGACGCAGCTAACGATTATAGCCTAAGCCTACTAGTAAAATGACCATAGACTTTTTGTATTAAATAGGCTACAGAGGATGTTTATAGCCTAGTAGCTTAAACAGCCTATAGTTGCAGTTTTCAACTAGGTCGATTTTACACGTGGTAAAATAATGGTATCTCAAATATTATATGTCCACGTAGGCCTACTGTACACTGAAAAAGTGTAGAAACAATTTTAAATGAGAAATTGATAGTAGCCTAGGCTAAATTATAGGCTATAATCAAAATAAAAGTAACAAACTGAATTGAAAAGTAAAGTTACATTTTAAAGTAGAAAACCTGAAATAATCAAACTCCAATAATATTTGTTTTATTTAGCCTACAACTTCGAAAAATAATTTTACGGTATAGCCTATAGCAATTTATTTGTTGAGAGTGTAATAAAATGTCTATATTAGGCTATTTGTTATAGGCTATTATTTATTTTATAATAAGGCAACTCGCTAAATAAAAATAAGTTGGACTATATTAATTAATTATTTAAATTAGGAATATTCTATTTGAACATCGTCAAAACACGTTACAAAAATTGTATTCAAGCTTATATTAATCTGAGTTCAGGCTGGGATCAAACATTTACTAAGATTCGACAGTTGTTCTTTTGCACATGGCTAGACACTCACTGGAAAAAAAATACGGTGGTGTTTTAAATTTATAGTGCTTAGGCTATAGTCACCCCTCGCTTCATCCATGATCTCGGGGTCCACTTTTTCTGCTTATTGGATCTGATTTCGGAGATAATGGATTTTTCAAATGTTGGAAACGTTTTGATTGCTGGAACAGGCCGGGTTTGTCCATCTACCGACGTTCGCTTCAGTAACAGTTGATAGAACACAGATGGACTCGACTGGCGATGATTTATAGATCTGACTGCAGCGGCGCGAGATTGGAAGCGGCAAGTTTAGCGCGTTTAGTCTTCCGTTGCCTTCACGCGTTCACTTCTTCGGGTGTCTTTTCTTTCTGTGTTTTCTTCCCCCCCCCCCCAGTTTCTCTCTTCTTTCTCTACCCTCATACTTTCAGTTCCCCGAGTAGCTGTAGGTGTGTCGTGTGTGAGCGCCGGAGGCATGAAAAGCGAGACATGTTTTTTCCTCCGCTCTTTACAAAGATAGGGCCTCATTCGTGGTAGCTATTGCGTCGAGGGATGGTGTCTCTGTGCACCTACTCAATGAGAACAGGACCAGACTAATATGAAGCTGAGTCTGCCGCTCACATACGCTTATCAGAGGGATTCATTATTTTAGTGAGGCCAGGCTGGACGGTGATAGACAGCGTGCAGCTGCAGCAGAGATGGACAGGGGGTGGGAGAGAGAGAGAGAAAGTGTTACACCTGTCAGGGGCAATCAACATAGAGAACGATAAACAAGGATGCAGGACAGCACACAGGCACAATTATGCACACACACACACACACACACACACACTTGTGCACACAAAGAGCAAAAACCAAACACAAATGCAAAGCACTGGCAGTGATAGATGTTGGCAGGGAATTGGGTAGGAAAGAAACACTTTCATTTCTTTTTGCGCTTCATTTGGCTTTCATGGTGCGGATGCTACGAGGGAAAAGATGGGAAGAGAGCGCGCTGGCCTGCCTATCTCACGGCACACTGGGCTCCAGTCGTAGTATCTGGTGGCTGCTCTGCCTTCTGTTGCTTTATCCTCAAATATAAATGGAGGCATTGGTGCCAAGCTAGATTAGAAGCGAAGTGGAAACACGGAAAGACAGTTTGTCAGTAATCAGATGTTTCTTTTGGCTTCAGGAGCTATATTTGTCTTCTTTCTCTACCCTCATACTTTCAGTTCCCCGAGTAGCTGTAGGTGTGTCGTGTGTGAGCGCCGGAGGCATGAAAAGCGAGACATGTTTTTTCCTCCGCTCTTTACAAAGATAGGGCCTCATTCGTGGTAGCTATTGCGTCGAGGGATGGTGTCTCTGTGCACCTACTCAATGAGAACAGGACCAGACTAATATGAAGCTGAGTCTGCCGCTCACAAACGCTCATCAGAGAGATTCATTATTTTAGTGAGGCCAGGCTGGACGGTGATAGACAGCGTGCACAGCCAGCAGAGATGGACAGGGGGTGGGAGAGAGAGAGAGAAAGTGTTACACCTGTCAGGGGCAATCAACATAGAGAACGATAAACAAGGATGCAGGACAGCACACAGGCACAATTATGCACACACACACACACACACACACACACTTGTGCACACAAAGAGCAAAAAACAAACACAAACCACAAATGCAAAGCACTGGCAGTGACAGATGTTGGCAGGGAATTGGGTAGGAAAGAAACACTTTCATTTCTTTTTGCGCTTCATTTGGCTTTCATGGTGCGGATGCTACGAGGGAAAAGATGGGAAGAGAGCGCGCTGGCCTGCCTATCTCATGGCACACTGGGCTCCAGTCGTAGTATCTGGTGGCTGCTCTGCCTTCTGTTGCTTTATCCTCAAATATAAATGGAGGCATTGGTGCCAAGCTAGATTAGAAGCGAAGTGGAAACACGGAAAGACAGTTTGTCAGTAATCAGATGTTTCTTTTGGCTTCAGGAGCTATATTTGTGTTTGTACAAGTGAGCGTTTGCTTTGATATTGCTGGACGCTCAGCTGTAGAAAAACAAGGGAGATTGTCATGCCACTATGTGCTGTTTGCTGCAGTTCTTATGTCTATAGGCAGGTTTATGAGTTGTATTACTCATCATGCACTGTATTATGCTTACAAACCGAGGAGAGGCTCGCATCATGTAGGACAGAGAGGAGTGGGATGACAGAGTTCCCTTCACAGAGCTTCAAACAGCTCCAGTGTTTCTCTGCAGGTGCGCGATCTATCATTCGTCCACCTGGTGGCGGTAAAGTACAAGACAAACACGCACTTCTCCGTATCACACAAACTCCTTTAAAGCACAGATAACACGCCGTTAGGAAACATCACAAAGAAACCTGCGAGGCCAAAACTTTTCAATTCCGTTCAAATGGAAAATCCAAAAGACAACTATTTATAAATTCGAACGACAGTGATTTATAAATGCAAAAGGAAAATTAAAAGCAATTATTTTTAAATAATTGTTTTTATGTTTATTTACAAAATTGGCTATTATTAATTTTCAGTAAATACGATATATTAATTAATTTAGCCTTAGGCTACATGTAATCATGTACTGTAATTGACTGCAGGTGAAAATGATAATAGTATGGTTTGCAGAGAATAAAACTCCCTAAATATAATAATAATAATTTGTTATTATTATTATTATATAATATTAGTGTAAGTGTATAAATGAATAACTAATTAACAATGCAATAATTGTTTCGTTTGCTTTCTTTTTTCCTTAGATCTTTGAAAAATTAATAAACATAATAATCATCATAATCATAATAAAACAATTTTCTTCAATTTTTCATTTCCTGTTTTTTTTTGTACGTCTCTGGTCATGAAATCACTAGATTGGTAGATCGATACACACTAGATTGATAGATTGATTGATTGATAGAGTGTTTTAGTTTGTAGTGATGGAAAATTTGTCTCACTATTTGCACCTTATGTTATTGATTTTAAAACACACTACATAAAATGTTGTTACAAGTAGCTATTTGTTTGGTGATGTGCACATGAATATTTGTGTATTAAATTTAAAATCTTTATTTTCAAGTCCAAATTTAAAGCAATGTAATATTATCTACAAATATTTAGTTTGGCAAAACCTAAAATGTTTTGAGGTTTGATAATGTCTGAAAAAAAATAAATAATAAAAATTATGTGCGTTAGAGAGGCCAACAATTTTTTTATTTGTGATGAAGATTAAAAAAAGACTCCAAATGATGGAACAAATTAAATTAAAATATATCCCTGCCACATAATGAAAATAACAGCTTTTCACAATAATATAAATGTATTTATTCATATTACAAAACATTTTAATTAACAGCCACAAAAAGATCGTTTTTACGGTACAATCCTGCTCCTGCTTAAACTTAACTTACACCATCATTTCTTGTGTGTCTTGTCATTATATACAGTATGGAGCATCTCCTGAGCTGTTGGCTGCCCACTGTCACCATGGAGACTGTAAGGCTCTTTAGCTCATATAAGAGAGATTAGATGTGGTCATAGCTGCCTTACAGATGATGGAACCACAGATGCATTTTAGAAAGAAAGCGACTAGTTTGTTGTTGTGTCTATACATCATACAGTGCGGCCCTGTGTGTGTACGCTGGAGTGTGTGTTCATATGTATTCACATGCATGTGATGTGACAGGGGTGAACTCATCTCCATTCAAACCCAGTATGGCGAGCTCAGCAGGAGACACGGCTCACACACTCCCCACACACACACTCGGCGCGCCATCAGCCCCCCGTCTCCACAGAGCTGCCATGCTAATCATTTAAACAGCACAATCAAAGCAAATAAGATGTTTCACGTGGGGAGAAAAAGCCGGGGAAAGTGATTATCAGTGTTTGTGAATGTGACGGAACTGAAGGGGACTTTGATTTTGATATTTTCTCCAGTTAGCAGTGACTCCTGGTTCAGCCAGCAGTCCTGCAAAAAACCTAAAGCTGCCATGAATAAAAGTTTCAAAAGAGAACGAGAGAGGCCATTATAAACGTAGTTTCCTAAGGCCACGTGAAGTCTTTGGTGCTTTATTTCAAAATCAAAAATCGCAATTTTGTGTTTATTCGCAGACTAAAATAGTAGATGGACCACATTCACATGCAAATGCAGTTGAAATAAAAATATAACTCCTCTCAAACAAAAAACAACCACATCTTTGGAAGATATAAATAGCGCGTGGTTATCTCCAGTAGGTGTTTAATAATTCTGTTGGGTTTGCAGACTATTGTGAAGCTGAATTGTTTAATCGTACACTTCCTGCCAGATCCTGTTGAGGTTAGCTAATAGAAGCATTTGATGTGGCATCACTTGCGTTGAAAGGATCTGTGTATCACCCATGTGTGAGAGAAACTACTTGAAACAATAAATAGCAGACTGCATCTCAGACCAAGATAGCACTAAACTGATCTCTTTAATGTCAAAAGCCCTGGTTTTTACTTAACGTTGCTGCTATCCACTGAATGCTTTGGTGGTGAAAAAAGGCAGTTGCATTGAACAATAAACTGTTTTTTTTAGCCCGGATGGAGCAAACGTGAGCTGTGTTGGTCTCAGGCGTATGTCAAAATAACTGGTTTCCTAAGGCCACGTGAAGTCTTTGGTGCTTTATTTCAAAATCAAAAATCGCAATTTTGTGTTTATTCGCAGACTAAAATAGTAGATGGACCACATTCACATGCAAATGCAGTTGAAATAAAAATATAACTCCTCTCAAACAAAAAACAACCACATCTTTGGAAGATATAAATAGCGCGTGGTTATCTCCAGTAGGTGTTTAATAATTCTGTTGGGTTTGCAGACTATTGTGAAGCTGAATTGTTTAATCGTACACTTCCTGCCAGATCCTGTTGAGGTTAGCTAATAGAAGCATTTGATGTGGCATCACTTGCGTTGAAAGGATCTGTGTATCACCCATGTGTGAGAGAAACTACTTGAAACAATAAATAGCAGACTGCATCTCAGACCAAGATAGCACTAAACTGATCTCTTTAATGTCAAAAGCCCTGGTTTTTACTTAACGTTGCTGCTATCCACTGAATGCTTTGGTGGTGAAAAAAGGCAGTTGCATTGAACAATAAACTGTTTTTTTTAGCCCGGATGGAGCAAACGTGAGCTGTGTTGGTCTCAGGCGTATGTCAAAATAACTGTGTGTGTGTGTGTGCCACCGCTGTGAATAAATGATGCGTGTAATCAGTGTATTTACTTACAATGTGGCAGTGGCACCTCTAAGAATGACTTTTTACATTTTTTTTCACTTCAGGAGAAAACTGATCCTCCCCACCAACCACAAAAACAGAGCTTTCTCAACTTAACCGCCTCATTGTACATGTAATTTTCTAGAAAGGCTGTGTTCAGAGTCTTTAGTGGCGGTGTGGTGCAGATCCACAGATATGCTTCGTAGAAAGCGTCACTGTTGCAGAATTTCTCCACTGGCGTTCGTCCTATTCTCGGTTCTATATTTGGCGTGGGGAGAAACAAATCTTGACACAGTCTCAGTTTAGTGCCATGCTGTAGCTTTGGTCAGGCCATTGGCTCACTCAGTTGGTTTTCAAGGAATTGTGAGTAAAAATAAAAAAACAAAAAATGGGGAAATTGTTGGGTTCGTTGACATATGTATTTCTAGTAAACTGTTTCCATCCCTTGAGAAAAAAGCTCCTTTAAAATAGCCTCTCAGGTTTATAGAGGCATGTATTCATCGAAATATGGCAGGCAGAGTAGAGGGTTGTTATAATTAATGATAGATGTTTACATAAAACAGCACTTATATATTAATAAATTGTTTTCCGTGACATGCAAATGTATATCTAGGAAACTTTATCCATGCAGCCTTAGAAATGTTATTCAGATCAGAGAAATCACCAGCCAAAATGTTCCTGAAAGAGCGGTCAGTCGGAGTCCTGTTTGTTTATTTAAACCTAACTGGTAATTATGGCTCTGAATTGTACAGAGCTTTAGCCTAAATTCTGCAGCATCTCAACCAGTCATTTAACATCCATGATTATGCTGTCGCCGCTCGCTGCTGGGCTGGAAAAGGGCAGTTCCATTCCAGTGGCGGTTGTGTGTCTATGCTGCAGAGGTTATGCACGTCTTTGACCAATCATGGAAAACTAACATCACTTTTAAAGTTTTTTTAGGCATCTTTTGATTTTGGGTGAAAACTGCTACAAAATTGCAATGCTGGGTTTCAGGGTTATAAATTACACCAGTTCAAGTATAAGTGCGTAAGCTTTGACTTTTGGCTTTATTGAGATGCTGAAATCTGGATAAATTCATGTCAGAGCTGCCCTCTGACACTCTCTAAAGTTTCTCGATCCTGGGCTGTTCCTTCACCTCACTGACCCCCTGTAAAACACCTGAAAATACACTTTTAAAGGCCTACAGCACAGTTCCTGACCTCCTTCCCAGCAAACTAGAAGGCAGTCAGTATGTTCATCTCAGAGCAGCTCTGTAAAACAGTGTAAAGGATCATTAGGCTACGCAGAAAATGATTTAGAATAGTTTATCTTTGATTGACTTATCAATCAAATCAATCATATGACTGATCAAAGTTAAAATTTTGAAGGCTTTTATAGTTAAACATGATATGAAATTTGATGTATTCTTCTATGTTCTACTTCATTTGTTTTTAATATGTAATTTTTTAAAATTCATTTAATATAATATATTCTCATTTTAATCCATTCATATTTCTTACTTGTTATTTCCTTTATGATTATTTGTTTCTTTTTTGAACTCTTGGTTTGTCTTGCCTAGGAATTAAGAAAAAATGATAATGTCAAACACTGACTAGGAAAATGACCAAATTTGTCCCAAAAGTTTTAGTAATGGTGTCAGTAAGCAGTGACCTTGTTGCATGATTTATTTTAGCAAGCTGTGGCATTATGTACATTTTTACCCAGAGCCGTTGCTTTGATACAGTTTTGAGTAAAACAGGTATAATTGATTGTGGTTTGAGGTTTAAGAGCATTTGTATTTGGAAGCATTACTTCCTTCCAAAGCGTCACGTTGTTGTGCTGAATGTACATTTGCGTTATCTTCTGCTGAAAGCTTCCTGGGTTCCACAGTTGTGTTTCGTTCGAGATTTCCGGCAGAATACTAATAGCCAAACTCGAGCGCCACAAAGTTTTCTGTTTCCGAGCCCTGCTGATGACCTCATCAGGAAAGCGCCCATCCTCAGTGTCTCTTCCCTTCAAACGCCAGCCAAGTCGCTGAGGTAGAGAAAAGCTCCGGCACAGATCTCCAAAATGAACGTGTCTCTTATGTGCGAGCCCAGCACAGACCCATACTTTCTTCCCCATGCCTTTCATCCGTTCTCATACTTCTCACATTTCTCTTTCACTCTGCCTCACTGGCTGGTTGAAAGTTGTCCTGCCTTTTATTTTCAGCAGTATTAATTTGGTGGAGTTTGCCAGCTCGGCAGTGGTGTGCTCTTCTCACTTGACGTTTTGCTGAAGTTTGTATGCCACTTGAGCTTGCCGTCTCCCTCGCTAATGATAGCGGCGCGGGCTCTCAGGGGAGTGCGGGCTGCCTCGCACGGCTCCCGCGCTGGATATTTTGGGAGGCAGGAGGGAGCCTGTGAGGCACATCATTGCCTGCTCATCCTCCTTCCCTTTTCTCTTTCTCCTCTCCCTCTCTTTTTTGTTGTTGTTGTATGTCTGTGCACGTGTACATTCTTGGGCGTGCATTTTTTTCCCCCTCAGACATATTTTTGATTTCTGAGGGAATGATGAGAGGGGGGAAAAAGAAAAAAGTGTGTATGGAAAAAAATCCCTTTTTATTAACTTATTCATTGTATATGAAATCAAGAGCTCTTTCTCCTTCTCTTCTTGCTTAAGCCAAATGAATGTTTAAAGAGGTAATTTACAGGGCCCTGCCAGGATCCACATTGTGTATCGCACAAACACAAGAAAAAAGGAAATTCCAATCTAGACAGTAACATAACTGAACTGAGGAATCTCGGCGGGAGGTCCGGATAAATTATACAACAATCTGTGTTCTCCCTTGTTTAATTTAAAGCTGTTTTCAAGGCTATTGCTGGGTTCAACATCACAGAAAATGGTTCGTCCATAGAGGTCAAGCACATATTGACAAACTTCAGGAGTGGACGGAAAAAATAATAATAAAACAAAAAGAGGTAAACCTGGAGATAAGCAAACATAAAGCAGCTAGGGAGAATAGAGTCTTTTTGAATGCACTTTGCTATAAAAAATATGTCTGGATTTTTATTTTTTATTTTTTTGGTACATTGTGAACATACATAGAGCAGCGGTTGCTCTATCAATGAATAGACAACTGAAAAGTAAAGGGATTTTATCAGACTCAGTACTCACACAAAAGGTTTATTTATCCTTCAAGGCACCGCATTCTTTTATTATGAGAGTTTAGCATCGTTTTGAAAATTGTTTTTGTAAGCATTTAGCGGTTAATGAAGTTGTTTCACAATGTGATTTACTTTAATCCTCCCTAATGCTTCAGAATGAAAACAATACTGTTTCTTTATTGTCTTGACATATTCATGTTTATTTTGGTTAATCGTGATTAGACAAAAGCAAATTTATCCTCAGTGTCACATGATCCTTCAGAAATCATTCACATATGCTGATTTGGTGCTTAAAAACATTTATTATTATTGATGTTGGACTGTAAAATATCAGCTGCTGCCTTAGTTGAACCAAAATTCTATTAAACTGACTTAAAAATAGAGTTTAAAGTTGAAATCAGTTAAGTAATTTTTGATTAAGTTAATGTAAAACATATGTTTTCACAACTTACTGATTGTATGATTTTATTTTATTTTTTTACAATAAGCTGCTTATTTTTGTGGATACTTTTTTCATAATTCTTTGATGAATAGAAATATCTTTACTGTTACTTTTGATCAATTTATTGCATTCTTGCTGAATAAAATATATATATATATATATATATATATATATATATATAGATATATAGATAGATAGATACTTTCAATATTGCTTACTATACTAACAATATTTATATAATTGATAATCGTATACTAACAATATTGTTTCTTTATTATCTTGACCTCATAATAATGTTTAATTTGGCTATTTGAGATCCAACAAAAGCTAATTTAAAGAGATTGTTCGTTCAGAAATCGATCTAGTTCCTCATTTAAACCTTTTTTCCACTTTTGTTATGTGCAAAAAAGCAGCTCGGACATTCTGCTAAATATTTTCTCAGAAGAAAAAGAGTATTTTGGGTTTGGAACAAAATTTTACGAACAGAATTCTTTTTTTTGGATGAACTTTCTACTTAACAGTCAGACAGGTGTAGGTCTAACAAAAAATGTTAACATCGGTGACAAACATTTCAGGTCAACTGATTTTCCCTTTCTTTCTTTCATTCTATTATTCTTCTCTCCACCTGTTGAAGTAGTTCTCTTTCCATTCCTAACATGCTCTATGACACTCTGTCTCTCAATCGCTCCGTCTTCCCTCTCTCTGTGTGTCTCTCCTCAGTGTCATGTGTCAGGTAGTGACAGAAAGACTCACCCACGGGGGGGTCCTGACCGAATATACAGTATGTTTTCTTAGCATTGATCAAAACAGAACAGATGTAACACATATATAAAAGATACTTCTCGCCTAAACAAAATTCTGCCTGATCAGCACTAAGATGAAGCTGATGTGAAAGTATTGTATTGTGTGGAGGTATGGTGCCTGCCCTGGGGCAGATACTGAGCACACAGGTGGATGGCACACAAGGGAAATTCTCTGCCATGAGGAAGAATTTATAGAACCTCGCTGAAACCTGATAAACTTACATTCCCATAACATATCCACTCCTCTGCGTGTGTGTGTGTGCACTCATGGATCTAATGCTTCACAATTTACCCCAAGGTCCTACAGTGACCTTTCCTCCAACCTGTCTCTTTCTTTAATCTGGTACCACTCCAAATTTAACTGCTTTGTTGACTTTTCGATCCATAATACCACATGTACTATGTCTGTGTTTTGTGAAATGCCTCACACTCTTGCTTGTGGAGTGCGATGCACTGAGTGCGGCTTCTGAACTTCATTCTACATCCCTGCGCTGTACACATGGATGCACAGATATGGATAAACACACATCTTTATGTCTGCTAAGCTTATGTTCACCATTAAGATAAATGTCACTATGGCAGGGTCCTCTTCCGTCAGCCCTTCCCTATGCATGCATTAGAAGAATGATTGACAGGTCATTGCTAGTGTGTAGATTTTCAGCAGGATGTCCAGCAGGAACATTAAGCTGTTGGTTCAAGCATGCAACCTCATTGCACAGCACAAATCTAGCACACAAGCTGCTATGTGCATGTGTTTTTTAAACATGGTTGTAGAAGAATGATTTATTTCAACTGTTTATTGACAATTAAACAGTGGTGAACAGTGCATGCTAGTGAAAACTATTTTTTTAAATACATAAATTATAGCAAAAATACCATATAGGCTATATTATATACTGTTATGTTTGTGGTTGCTTTGTAATGGTCAGACTTTACCACTTAGGTTGGTACCAGCTTGCTTGTTATTTTATGCAAAATGATTCTCAACAGTGTGTCTCATGGGGTATTTATTTATTTTATTTATTTATATTTATGCTTGCTGAAGCTATAAAAGAAAAAATATTCCAGCAATATTACTACAGATTCACGATTTTTCATAATTAATTTAAATAAAATACAATTAAAAACATTTGTGATTTAATTTCAAAGAATGGATGCTTATTGATAAAGTTGGGAAAAAAAGTTTGGGAAACAGATTTATTTACTACTGTATGTGGTATGTATATGCTATCCATTACGAAAATTAACCATGGTTTTACTACAAAAAACAAAAAAACAAAACATGCTATAGTTAAACCATGGTAATCACAAATTATTAACCATGGTTTTGCAACACTAACTATAGTTTTACCATGGTATTTGTAGTAAAACTACATAGTAAAACCATGGTTACTTTTCGTAAGGGATAATATAGGCTATGTAGCCTATACGAATCATATAATTTTCACCAGCCAAAAGAAAATTGAAAAAATTGTTTTTAAATCAGTGTATATTTTTTTATTA
>NW_015642053.1:3488000-3525997 GCF_001515625.1 Sinocyclocheilus rhinocerous | reverse complement strand
ATAATATTATGTGATAGGAATCGAGGTAGCAACGTGAGCGCGACCTAATTAATATTCATAAGAGACTCCTTAGCCGTAAGATTCATAATTTCGCTGGGGGGCCAGATTAACTTCTTGTTTTGTGTCATATCTTCACTTCGGCGATATCCACAGGTAAGTTTTAGCAAAGTACAGACGTTATGTTGGATTTATGGAGGGATAAAAGTTTGGGCCTCGTGCACCAGGTCTAGTGTTATCTCCTCACACCACAGAAACATTCGCCAGATCAGGGCACTCGCTCGAATGTTACTCTATTTTAAATGACTAAACAATACTTGGTTATATTATAATTTAACAATGAATACTTCTTTTGCATTATTTATGCGACAGTCACGTAAACTAATTAACATTAATGAGCATGGACCTGGACCAATTTATCACATTATACCACAAACAGGAACTAGGCTATTTATCTACTGCAGATATTGATCAAGTCTTGTTATGGCTACAGAGTTGAGACAAGGATAATCAATAGCACTGAAACCAGAAGCTTGACAATGATTTTATGCAGGGCTTGTTGAAATAAAGGAAAGGAAAACTACATACAGTAACGGTAAACTGCTGATAAGCTGACAGATTGTTTGTGGTACTGAGAGTCACTCATTAATAAATCTTATTTCCTTAGTGCAGGCAAATCTGTGTTGAACGCCTCTCACACACATACTGGCAAGTAAAATCTAAGAATTTATTAGCCAATGGCTAATGTTAGACATTATTTAGTCGCCCAGAGTAAGATTTAGTCGCATATGCGAGTGATTTACTCGCAATGTAGAGGGTTGATCATGTTCAAACAATGAGGGATCTAAGAAGATTGAAGAACAAGAAGGTAAGTGTTTGAGGATACAGGGTTGTGGGATATATGTATATATCTTTATTTGCAATGTGGGTTAAAGCACATTAATCAACACATATTGACATCTAAAAATACTATTGCTCCTTTTATATATATATATCCTCTTTTTCACTCCCAAAACTGCCTCTATACCCTGTGCAAACACCCACACCCCCAAACATGCACAGACTCACGCACATCAGGTTTGATGGATGAGGAAATAGATGGCAAATTGATGTGTCCACTCTGATGGATGACATCATTTGGCCAATGTGCTGATCATGTATGCCTAAAAGTTGAGTCTCCTTTTTCCTTCTTGCTTTGTTTACCATTGATTTTCCCAGCTTGTTATGCTTCCTTTCCCTTTGAATCTAATTCATGGAGAGGACCACACGTTGAGAGACCCCGTCTCTACCCATCAGCCTCTGCTCCACGCCATCCATCTCTATCTGAGGAGCGCTGGGCATGATAAATAAACATTCCCCCTGACACACACCTGTCATTTCTCCTAAATATTCTTCATTCTTTCCATATGATCCAATGTCCTCCATTCTGTTCATTTCACTGGGATGATGCGAGTATTTGTTTCATGCCATTAGTTTTTGTGTGTAATGCGACAGCAGTAGGGCGACGCCGTTAGTGGATCCAGTGAGAGACATTTCCAAATTCTTATAGGCCTATATTTAAACTGCCATTACCATTACAACTATAAAATATGTATTCGTTCTTGCCCATCCAAAAAAGATAACTGAGTTCTGCTTGCTTTTGTGTCACTGCGTTATGAGAGTTTGTGGCAGTCATGCGTTCATATATTCATATGGGTGCCAAGCGATGGGGACAGCCGCTGATTGATGGAGAACCGACTGTCGAGGTGGCCAGGTTTATGAGCCACGCTGCATTTGAATATTGAGAGCGTGTCTGTGTCACCCACCCCATATTGTGAATTATTTGACAATGCATTATGTTCAAAACCTGTCACATAAAAATATAAGCCAGTCCTCCCTAGTGTGTAAAAATTATGGCATGAAGAATGCCCTTATAGACCTGCACCGGGGCACCACTTTTTTTTCTGTCCACTTCACACTTATAAGTTGTGGCCTAATGGTTAGCGAGTCGGACTCGTAACCCAAAGGTTGAGGGTTCGAGTCTCGTACCGGCAGGGATTGTAGGTGGGGGGAGTGAATGTGCAGCGCTCTCTCCCACCTTCAATACCACGACTGAGGTGCCCTTGAGTAAGGCACCGAACCCCCAACTGCTCCCCGGGCACCGCAGCAAAAAAAATGGCTGCCCACTGCTCTGGGTGTGTGTTCACGGTGTGTGTGTGTTCACTGCTGTGTGTGTGCACTTTGGATGGGTTAAATGCAGAGCACTAATTCACCATACTTGGTCACCATACTTGGCCACATGTCACTTTCACTTTCACTGTCATAAGAGCCATTCAAATACAATAAGGTGCTGGTAAAACATATTTAAAAAAATTTATTATACAGTTATAAAATACTATACATATAATATTTGAAAATGATTGATATGTTGCTTGAAAACAAAAAATATCTGGATATTTTACACTTTTCCGTAACTTTTTAGCTATGGCATCTACTAGGTTAATTGGGCCATGCTAGCCAGGGTTATGATAGTTAACTAAAACTATAACTGTCTGAAACTAAAATGAAAACCATTAAAATATATTTCCATTACTCTAAATAAAATAAATGTTAACAGAAATAAAATGTACAATAAAAACCATTTATTTTAGTTAGTTTTAACATTACTTTAACTTGATGTATAAAATAACAAAAATGTTGTTTAGCTTTGTGTGTGTATATATATATATATATATATATATATATGTGTGTGTATATATATACAAACACACACACAAACAACAAAAAAACACAACACAAAATTACCAACTTTAACTTAAAATGAAAATGGAAAATCTAAACATTCAAAAAAACATAATAGTATAATAGTAATCTCAGTGATACTAAATAGTAATCTCACTATAACTATAATAGTAATCTCAGTGATTCTAAAATAACACTGATCCAAAAGACATGTTGAGTGAGTAGTACATACTGTATCAATAAAAATACATTTAAAATAAATTATACAAATATTTATTTTATAAATGAATATAAAATTATCTAAAAAAAATTTTTTTTATTAATAAATAAATTAAATAATACATTAATAGTATTTCAAATAAATGATTGCTTTAGCTTCTAGTGTACTGAGGTTTTTGTTGATATTTCTTTCTTTGACACAATAGTACCAACAAACGAATCCCCAAATTTCCACAAAAAAAAAAACACATGCAGAGAACTTTTGCTCTCTAGCAGTTGATAAAAATGTGATAATTAAAAAAAAAATGTGGGTTTCAGTTTTTTAAACGGCAAGAATATGATGTTAAAGATCATTAGATAAGATATTCAACAAAATCATTTTATTTGTATTTTATTGTTATTTAATTATTTTCACTTTTGGGTAACTTTAAATTGTTGACATTTTCAACTTTTTGGTGCGACGTTACTTTCATGCAGCACAGCGCGACAGACACTGAGAGACAATTTGAATGTTCACGGCGCGGTGAGTGTGGAATCAGACAGAGAGAGGCAGAGCAAAGAGATTACTGCTGACGGCTCCTGTGTAGCTCTGTGAAAGCGATCACACCCTGTTACAACGTGTAGGAGGACTTTTGTCACCACAATGAATCAAGGGAGGGAAGAAGAAGAGTGAGATCAAGAAGCAGCTAATGAGGAATTGTTAGATCCCAAAATTAAAGCCAGGGATGTCTGTTTATACTAGGCCCCCTGACTGAGAGAATTACAGTTTCTCAACGAAAAAAAAAAAGCACGCAAACATTGTTCTTTGAGTTAGAGTGCAGACTTCCAAGATTCAAAACAACTCTTCAACAGACTAATCAGACAAAAAAGGAGCAAAAAGGGAGAAAGCTGCATTCCGTTACGGGGCACAAAACAGAATCCAGGTTTGTGGAGGAATTTGGTTAGCTTGTGTGAGGACTAGGCAGCTCAGCAGGAGGAGATACACCTCGGGGGTTTACAACTACATGCCCTTTTACAATAATAACACATAACCATTGTCAGACTGAAGAGGGCTTTTGGAAATTAATTTAGCCGCTCAACAGCTTCTTTACCAAGAGCACGAGTCAATAACACATTCCCTGGAGTCATGTAGCTTTATTTTACATCTGTCAGTCATGTGTAGAGGGTGAAGAGGAGTGGGCATTATTGACCACTTACAGCTTAATGGGCCCCCCAGGCCAACCCTCTCTCCCCCTCTTTCCCTCTCTCGCGTGCTCGGATTGATAAAAATTATTTTCAGACTGTTAAGTGAAATAAACTTTCTGAAGCAAACTTTATTCATTTTGATTTGCTACTTTTTTACAATATCCATCTTTTGTACACTATAATGTCGTGATGCCTAAATCTAAATTCACTTATATCATTTAAAATGATTTTATAATAATAATAATAATAATAATAATAGACAAAATAATATAGAATTTAGCTGTTATCTGCAATTGTTTTTGTTAAAAAGTCAATTATTATTAATATTTTTATTGGCCATAATTGTTATATAATAATCATTTAAAATATATATAATAATGTATGGAAGCTTATTTCCACCATGGAATAAAAAGGCAGCTTTATATCTCTCTGATTAAGAAGAATTGAGAGATATAAATTCATAATTGTGAGATATACACTAGCAATTCTGAGAAGACACAGCAACTGTCTCTACCACTGTGAGGCAAGATTTAGTAATGCTTATGCAATTCTGCTCAACCATCACTGTTGTGCTTTTGACAGCAAACAAAAAGTTCACTCTTTTGTTTTATTAATAACATAAGACAACATTACACCAACAATGCCACAACAACTGTGGAAAAAAAAACATAGACTCTTATCTTTGATATACTGATGTCATCAATGTATCAATATAATAGAAAATTATATTCAAATGTATTAGGTGACGCTCCCATAAGCATAGATTTAAAAACCAAATTTCAAATGGTTTACTTGTGTATTATTTCTCTGTTTTTTTTTTCTCCAAATATATTTTTGCAGTTTGGTTTGTTATAATCCTAGCTACCAAAAAATGTATGACCTTTAATGATTTAATGATACTTAGTCTTAACCTTTTTGTCCATATGGCATTCATTAGATACAGTATTTATGGGTACATCAATTTCTTAAGGAAAACAGAACATAATATTCTGGAACGGTGGCTGTGCTCATACTGTAAGACCCTAAACACAATGTTTAAAACTCTCATGTAAGCAAATATTTCATTATACGAAGCAAACACGAGCAACTCGACAGTCGGAAGATGTACAAAAGCCCTCAGTTTCTTCCCCTCTAAAACTTTTCTACCTTTCTTTCTGCATGCCCTGAAAAAGTCAAACTAGTTGTAAAATCTCTCTTCTTGCCCGTAGGACAGAAATCACCCAGCCACATGCCTGGTGGGCTTGCTCTAAGCTGAGCAGGTTTGAAATGCATGATTGCCATTCTCCAAACTCTCACAATTCCTCCGTTTCACTCTTTGTTGACACACAGATAAATGAGTAACGCATCAAAGGGAGGCGGTCGTACTCTCTCTCAACCCAGAGCACCAGTACCCCCCTACCTCAATCTTCTTTAATTTTGCAGATAAAATCAAAGACCCTCATTTTCGCCTCTTCAATTGAAGCAAGGCACTGGACCATGGTGCTAAGAGAAAAATCAATGCGGACTAAGTGAGAGATCAAACTCAATATGTACGTTTAGGATTCAAGTGACAGTATCTTCATTACGCCAAACAAACTTATCAAGCAAATGATGCATGAGGGACGCGCTTGGAAGTGTCGAATAACGCTTCAGCCTGTCCGAGAAATCTTTTCACGTCATTTTCAGTGAATCGACTAAAAATGAAATCGGTGCATTATCAACATCCTTATGATGTCTGCGTGCTTTTGGTTCACGGTGGAAGGTAATGTTATACATAGCTTGCATCATTTCTTTTCGCTGTTAAGAAAACTGCCATGGTGGTTTTTCTCCCAAGCAAATCTTCTGCTGGGACACTGGGCTTCATCCATGTTTAGACTCCATTCACTCAAATCAAGTTGGTGGGACTCACCTCAGCATGACATCAGGGCTCCACAATGAGGCGCTTCAGATGTCATCGTACAACCTTGGAATCAAATCAGCTATTCCCTATAGTGGAAAAGAGAAACTGCTGTTTACCATTTATTTATATATTTGATTTTTTTTTTTTTAAAGCCCCCGCTTTAAAAACCCTGACCAAGCAGCGGAAGCTAAGAATGTCACTCCTCTACGAAACCCGTCTAATGAGGCTCTATTGCAAACTTTCAGCTCAACATAATATGAATTATTTGTCATCTCTGTGTGTGTGTGTATATATCTATATGTGTGTGTGTCTTCGGAAAGGTTGAGTAAATCAGGATGAAGGAAGGCCTTGACGGAGAGATGTGGCATTAGCCCGAGGGCTCGTAGCACAGTGAGGGTAGTTAGCTCACAACATACTGCCATCATTAGGACTGCAGCCGGGCCACTGCAGTCACACACACTCACAGCCCTTTCAAAAACTCCCAGCGTATCAAGCAACACATGCCACCTCCTATACGCCTGACTCCCCTTCCTCTAACTATCAAAGCAGCGCTTTATTGCTTCTATACCGTACGCTAGTTTACCAAGCACGCATGTTTCAGTGATTTATTATGTCTACATGTAACTGTTTTTTTTTTTAAATATATAAATGAGTACACCATTTTTATGCTGTTCCTCAGGATCATAAAGTGCTTTGTACTGAACCAAAAGCATGTCTTTGAAAATTAACGTTGGCATATAAAGCATTTAAAATAAGCATTGAATGGTAAAATAAACCATTTAAACGGAATATGAAAAAATGAAAAGTCTGTTATGCATTTCATATTTATATGATTAGATACCTGAAGTATATCTCTTAAAGGGATAACATTTTGTTCTGGGAAATAAAATCATCATCTTATATCATATCGAATCATATCATATCATATCATATCATATCATACAACCAAGATATTTTTCATCCATGTTTTAGCACCTTATGTGACAAAAAATGTAAATGCAATATTTTGTTGTAAATTAATTTTAATTTTATTACATTTTAAAATATTGTTTAAATAGTTTTTATGAACTGACTTCATTAGACACAATTTTTGATGATACATTTCTATTAAATCAGAAAATTCAGAAATCAGAAAATATAAATAATAAAAAAATTAAACTGATTTTATGGGGTTCTTAATTAATTTGAAAAATTATTTACTTGTGTACTTAGTTGTGTTCACTTTCCTTCCCCTATTAATAGTATAAAATATGTATTGCAATATTGTATTATTGAATATCGATATCAAATTACATTGCATCAAATTACAAGGCTGTCAGGCAGTATTTTCAGTATAACGACCTAAATTTATCTTTCTTACACAAAGCTATCATATGGTGTCAGAAGACTAGGAATCCAGTGCAAGTCATTGTGTTATGATATTTTTATGCACATTTCTTGTCTTTTCTTGGGTCAAACTCTGGTTCACATTCACTTTTACTGTATGAAAAGAGCAGCGTGAACATTCTTCAGAGCATCTTCTTTTGTGTTCCTCAGAACAAACAAAGCCATACAGGTTTGGAATGAGACAATGATCTCAGAATGATGTCATTTATGGCTGAGACACAATTCCGGCACCTAATCATGTAAATATGAAATGCATATTTTTGTCGTAATAAGTGCCTGAGGTGTGAAATATGGAAGCCTGAAGTTGAAACTCACTTTATATCCCAGTGCATTTCCTTCGTTGTGATGTTTTGCATTTGATTGTAAAGTGTGACGCATAATCACGGCAGCAGTGAAGGCGCCATCACAAGCCCCTCAGCTCAGAATTACCATTCTGCTGTCAGTCCATTTCTCATCTGTTCCTCCACCCAAAGCTGTTCTGTCATCCAGCAGATTCGGGCCACCAGCAACACTCATCTCATTACCAAAGTACACAGTGCCTCTGTGGGATTCCGGCCCTGTCTCTGTCTCTTCTCTCAAACACACATATACACTCAACTTTTTTTTTTCCCCGAGCTTATAAAGTATCGAGTCTCCCAGGAAGTACTGACAGCTTGAGGCGACAACCGGATGAAGTGACAGTAGGAAGCCACTCATTATGATCACCTCTTCCTATTTCTCTCCTTTTCCTCTTTTTCATTTCCCCCTTTTTTCCTCTCTCCTGCACTTGATCTACTTCCCCCTTGACCTGGTCATGATTTATTAACCAACATGTCCATGTCATACCTGCCACAGAGGAGAGCAGCGGTCCACTCCATAACATCATTCCCATTTCTCATGCCACAAAACATACACTACTGCTGTCTTTTCTCTACTATTGTATGGTGTCTGTTTACACTGACAACTAACCTTCAGAATTGATGAAGCATGGAGGAGCAGGGGGTTGTTCCTTATAGTAAATGTGCTTGGCATGTTCATCACAGGCTACATTTGCAAAGGGCATGCAAGCTTACATCAGGAGTAAGGTCATGTGGTTCAGTGATAGCACTTCAGAGCCTACAACAATATGCAGTACAGACCCCAAACACAAATGATAATTAGTATCAAATGGCAAATTAAAGACAATTTTATTCCGTCTACTCACCATTATGTTGTTCCAAAGCTCGTCTGTGGTGGAAAAAAAATCTACATAAAATATGTAAACAACATTAAACAATGACAGGAATTTAAATGAATTTAGTTGGATTAACTATTCCTTGATTAAACACTACATAAAAATCATAAATTGACACTGAATATTTGAGTTTTTTTTCTTTCAAATCTTTCGTGTGACACCATATCTGAAATTAGATATTTTAAAATCTTTTTAAAATCAAGAATCAAATTCAGCAAAAAAAAAAAGTAAACAATAAAACGGTGGTAATTCATGCATACACAGCCTCTCTCGTTCTCTCTCTGTCGTAAATGAACAGTTGATGAATTACACTTTTCTGAGAATAGAATATTGAAGTGGAGATCGCTAAACTGCAAGCTAAGCGGTGTTTTCAGAAAGCAAGCGCGTTTATCCACAGTGGAGAGCGAGCGCGTGTGCTCATGGTTGCCAGGTTGATTTAGCAGATATTTCCGTATTGCGCAAGTGGGGAGCTCTGTTTCTGGGATTACGTCTCTTTATATCAGTCAACCCAGTTGTGTTCCTCTGCGGCCAGATTAAACCTTGTTGTAGCCTATATATATGCTCTATTCATTCTTTTTTAGAAACCTCGCACTTTTCGTAAACAACAATAAACAATGACAGAAATGTAATTGTTGAATAAAGTATGCCTGAATTAAACACTATATAAAAATCATAAATTGACACTGAATATTTGAATTTTTTTTCTTCAAATCTTTCGTGTGACACCATATCTGAAATTAGATATTTTAAAAATCTTTTTTAAATCAAGAATCCAATTCAGCAAAAAAAAAAAGTAAACAACAATAAGCAATGACAGAAATGTAATTGTTGAATAAAGTATGCCTGAATTAAACACTATATAAAAATCATAAATTGACACTGAATATTTGAGAATTTTTTTTCTTCAAATCTTTCGTGTGACACCATATCTGAAATTAGATATTTTAAAATCTTTTTTAAATCAAGAATCCAATTCAGCAAAAAAAAAAGTAAACAACAATAAACAATGACAGAAATGTAATTGTTGAATAAAGTATGCCTGAATTAAACACTATATAAAAATTAGGGCTGTGTATCACCAGCAAAGTTCTTGTGTTATCTTTGACTAATATTTAAATTTGTTTGATGATCTGAAACATTAAAGTGTGACAAACATGCAAAAAAATAAGAAATCAGGAAGGGGGCCAACACTTTTTCACACCACTGTAAAAATCATAAATTGACACTGAATATTTGAGAAATATTCTTTTCAAATCTTCTGTGATGCCATACTGTATCTGAAATTTAGATATTTTGAATAAAAAAAACCTGTTGTCCAAAAAATACAACATACAAAATGTAAGTAACATTAATAACAGAAATTTAATTGTTGAATTAACTATTCCTTAAATAAACAATATATTAGAATCAAAGATTGACACTCCATACATGAGAAATATTTGTTAAATCTTTTGTGTGAAGCCAAAAAAAAAAAATCAACATGGAAATGTAAACAACATTAAACAATGACAGAAATACAACTGTTGAATTAACTATTCCTTAAGTAAACATACATGAAAATTATGAATTGAAAATGAAATAATTTTCATATCTTTTGTGATCTTTTATTTATTGTTTTTAAATCACGTCTGTTGTCCAAAAAACAATTCTACATAAAAAATGTAAACAAGAGGGTCAGTAAACAATGACAGTAAACAATTTCATTGTTGAATTAACTATTGCTTAATTAAACACTGACAATCAAATGAATATTTAAAATTAGATAACTAAAATATATGAAATTAACTGGAGAAAAATGAAATCATATAACCAGAAAAATGTCTAGAAAGAAAAACAAATAATAATAATAATAATAATAAAGTATACATCTCAGTTGACAACATGCATCATTGTGTAAATATTTATATGTAAAATAAACTATACAAGATAAGGTTTCTGAGAATACTAACAACACTGAATATATCCGTCCAGAACCGATCTGACCCCTTTGGTCTCTCAGGCAATGTTTCTTTGAACAAGAATAAGTCTGCTTGACATCCTCTCAGACAGATCTTCAACAGATCGCTGTCATTCACAGGGAGAAAAGAGAAGAATACAGCATCTAATTTAGAGAAAATACAAAACACAGCGAAAAGAACATTCGCTGAATTGTAATAATGGAATCAAAAGGTGAATTGATGGTCCTTCCAAGGTTAAGAGGGAATCTTAACATACAACATCCATTCACAGCAATTCAGCACAAACACATATACTAGAGATGTGTTCAAAAGCAGACTGTAATTACTTCAGATTTGGTAGTTTGGTAAATGGACCCACCCTGAGTGCATCCTTTAGCAATAAAAGCCTTCTTTATCAGCCTTGGACAGGCTGTTTTCAGAGGAGTGTGCTTAAAAGAAAGTGGATAGGGACTGTGCTGGCAAACTAAACACAGTCCAAATAAAGTGTCGGTGTGAATTAGCGTTTTGATGAGCAAGAATTCAGCGTTTTGATAAACGCACAATGTCACGTTGGGGTTTTGTCTAAATAAACATGCAATGGATTGCAGAACGCATAATTTAAATAGATCAGTTTTTAATGATACACTATGAAAAGTCCACAAGCCACAATGTGAATTTCAAAATCCATGTGTATATAAATAAAGTGTTATTCCTTTCGCAATAAAACAGATTGAGATAAATAGATATGTGTGGTCTCATGACTATACCAAATATTATTTAGTGGCAGCTGACACTACACACCAACATATTTCTAAAAGCCTCGCCGAAATACAACTGCTTATAAAATATGGATACAAAAACATGAATAATTCGGAGTGCTGAGGGTTTTCCTCTTGAATATTCTAAAAAACAAGGTGCCCAAAGAACTGAACGATTAGGAAAGTGTAACCTCATATTTATCCCTTGATATAAAAAGACCAACCAAACCATTTCATAAAAAAAACCCACCAACAACAAAAAAACAGTCTCCATCCGTGACCTTCCTGTATACTCTTGTACTTTATACTAGACAAGCAATAGTTGTATTTAGTTTACTTCATTCATACATATTTAAATGCAATTTTTAAAAATGAAAATCTACTGTGAGCATAATAAAAATCTTTTAAACTAAATTTTACATGCTTTTGTATTTTGCTTAGCATGGATAAGCACAGAGAGGCTGTTCAGTTGATCTTTTGACCTTTGGGAACAATACTGAAGGATTGTTGATATTCTTGTAAGGCGAAGCTTTGTAGAAGCTTTAAACAGTATACTGTTGAACAGTGGTCTGAATCGACTGATGTCTTAAGTTTGTTTACATCCATTCAGACCGAGATGATTCAGAATGTCCTCGAAAGAAAATAAAAAAAAGAAACATTTCTTTTCTGGACTGAACAGGCAATGTTTGGATTTGAGACACAACAGCGACAAACATAAAGCAGCAGAATAAATAAAATGTCTGTTATTCTTTATATAGCGATTCAAAGCATATGGACTTGGATTGTTGGCTAAATGATCCTTATCAAGACTCCCGCAACTCTTCTTGAGAAATCAGACAACATATGAGTAACAAAATACTGCAGTTACATCAGAAAATAACAATGTCTGTTTCATAGGCAGCAAGGTCTGGATGTTTTGTTGTATAGAATATATCAGTGGCTCACGTCTGCTTGTTCTGTTTAAAAAAGAAACATGACAGAAAACATAGCATCTTTAACTGGTGTGTAACAACTGGACCATGACTTTTTTTGATTTGCCAAATTAATGAAAATAATGTGCAAGAAGAAGGAAGTAACATTCCTCTAGAGGTGTCTGTGTTAACCAAATTATTGAAATCGATTGAAACATATTTTTTATAATATAAAATACCAGTTCTGATTACTTTTAATCCCTTAAGCAAATGACTAACTGATTTACTCTGCCTAGTTAAAGTAACGGATCCTGGCATGGGCTTTGTGCTGAATTCCAGCCTGAGTGAAACCAGCTGTAGACAGTATAACACAGGGATCTTCTAACTTCAGGTTGATCTGGCACAGTTTCATTAGCATTAATCATCATTACTGCTGTCTGTAATTCTTATCAGAGTAAGAGCGTGCAGCCTTCATTTAGATAACACTTTTTTAAAGAAACCAGCATGTGACCGGTGTGCTGGTTCCACAACTTGGTTCTTAGGCATTTAATAAGCATTTTAAATTATTGAAAAAATATGGATTGTAACTGTCAAATGCTGACTTTTATTATAGTGCTGTTAACAACTTTTTTTTTTCTAGCACTTTCTATTCTATTTTAATTCTACTTAGTGCTGTTAAAAACTTTTTTTTTTTTTTTTTTTTTTAAATAACATCGATATACTATGGTTATATACTATCACAAATATTATAGATTATTTAAACAGTTGTTTGGGCCCAGATGCTATGGTAATGCCACCTGATAGAGAAACATTCAAAATATTGTAATATTTTAAATGTATTACGTAAATCCAAACAAAATGAAATTAGTGACTGAAATCAATAAATATTTGAATATTTTAAATTATACTTTTTATAAATTTAAAGAAAAAAAAAAATATATATATATATATTTTTTTTTTCAGCCAGTTATATTCAAATGAAGGGCATTAGACGACAGAAGGCAAGTTCACATACTAACTCGTTTTTATTAATACAGAACTGCATGCTACAGAGACTGTACAGCATTAACATTTATTCATTACAAAACATGGTTTTTGGGAACCATTTCAAATAATGGAAAACAAAACGGAAAACAAAACAAAACAAAAAATGAAATAAAAACAAACCAAAATAAAAAATAAGAGCATAAAAGAGAACAGGAACATCACAGCCGTTAAGGAAACATTCAAACTATTCATCATTAGCATCTTAATAAACCAGAGAAGTAATCGACGGGTTACAGTTGCGTCATGTCAACTACAATGGCACCGAATGAATGATTCTCTTGTAGCTTTTTTACAGCTTCTTGCAACATCAACATGCCTATTTTTTCTATCTACCTATATGTAGTAGTGTACTTAAAAGTGGCAGTTTGTGTTTTTTTGTAGTATTTAATAGTTTTTTATGAACCTCCTAATGTACATAATTTGGCCCTTCAAGGTTTATACAGTATGACGTCCGTCTTTTATTAAGTTTAAATTTTATTATTTGACAATCTGCTACCAAACACATTTGTTATAGCAACATTTATACTACATACATAGCAATCTATGTAACGTCACAGCAAATTATGGTTGAAAAAGAAAAGAAAAAAACAAACATTGGACAACGAAAGAACCTACAGCGTCGTAAGAGGTGGAGAGGAAATTATCACAAATTTTGGCACGGGAAAAAATCTGTACACAATTCTACAGTCTGGCGGAGATGAGACTGTGCAATAGAAAAGAAGGGCTTGAGACGAAATTTGATTGGTTCACAAGCTCGTATTTAATACAAATAATGAAGGAGAACCAATTCTTTGAGAAAAGGGCTCACCGAATCCTCACCTACTTTGTATATCTGTCTTTAAACATGTCTATGTAAAACTACATAACAATTATGCATTTTTCTGTTGTACAGCTGTAAAACAAAAAGCAAAACATGAATAAAAACGAACCCAAAAAATTCATAAAAAATTTGGCAGATTCACAAAGCTATACTCTACAACTTAGTGTATTTAATTATCAATATTTAATCATAATAATTTCATTTTTTAGATAATGACAGGTCAAATATTGACCAATGAACTTTGATAAAGAATTAACGAAATTTTCATAGCCATATCGCACAGAAAAAAACAAGAGAATCAGAATGCAGAATGAAAAAAGACAAGACACGCGACAGACGGATAGACAGACAGAGAAAGCTGGTTTAAAAAAACAACGAAGCTAGTCTATCGACTTGGTTACGAGCGAAAGGGGTTGAGTCGTGGTGGAGCTGGGCAGCAGAGAGTGGGAATGACATGCTGATGTGGGCCTGGAGGAGGCGGAGCCTGTGGGTCGGGACGACGACACGTCTGAGGGGTCCAAGGAGCCGTTGTGTGCCGAGCCGGACGTTTTGCCCGCCACGGAGTTGTCCAACAGAGCTAAAGGTGGAGGCGGAGCCATGGAGAGGTGATGGTGTTGGGATGACGAGAGCAGGGGGGGCGGCTTCATAGTCAGTGAGAGAGGTTGCATTTGTTCAGTCTGTAGTTTGGACTCTTTCGAGGACGGGGAGGGAGAGACCATGGAGGGGGAGGATGGGGGGGACTCTAGTAAGCTTCCGTCCGAAGAAGGAGGACTGGCACAGCTGCCTTCACCTTGAATGTAGCGAATGCACTTCTTTTTTCTCCTAAAAAACAAAACAAAAAAAAGAGGGGACACATTGAAGTTCTCTGTCTGAACCTTAGAGTGAACCACACAGAGCCGTAACGTCCATTTAAATGCACATATCTTAAATTCGGGACACCCATGCTGATCTCATTAGCAACTTTGGCGGACCCACTTTCAGACTCTGCATGAAAATGGACGCTAGAGCCAGACGAGATTAGGAGGCATCTCGCTCTCACACGGTGTCACACGATTACATGCAGAGAGGACAGGACAGTGGGAAGACGTGAGAAAAATGAACAGACGGAATGAGGAAGGAGGATGATGAAAGAGGTGAGGCCTACATCTCTCTTTGTTTTCCTTTGGCGGCGCAATGCAACTCCAAACAAAAGAACTCCACCCCGGTTTCGCAAACCGCGAGGGGATCCATCCGGTTTACACATCAGCTTGAATTATTACACTTCTCTTTCTCCCTTCTTTTTTCCTGTCTTTTTCCTCGTGTTCCTTCAGGGGAAGTTCAGATGGTGGGGTAAGAGGTTAGAGAGGAAGCGCTACTCTCAGCTTGCCCCTAAGACATGTGTGTGAGCGCTCTGCACAGAGGTCGTGGTGCCATGTTTGCATTTCTGCTCGGGTCAGGACCTCCCTCGTCTGCTACGCCTACGGCCAGCCATTCCAGCCAGCCACATCTCACCAGCGCCAAGCCAGCGCGCCGTGAGGTAGGGGGAGAGAGAGAAAGAGAGAGAGAGAGAGAGAGAAGAAGCGATAGGATGAGAGAAAGCGCGAGAAACAGTGAGAGAGAGGGAAAACCTCAGTGTACCTTGCCCTACCTGACCTGACCAACCCCCCTTCCTCCCCAAAAACTCTCTTTATCCTGCCTAAAGGGCGAGCTCAGTGATGCAGCCGAGGCTAACTCCAAAAAGAGAAAAGAGAGTAAAATAAAAGGGAATTAAATCAAAGACAGGGGGAGCTAGAGAGTTGCGGGAGAACCGGGTTCAATTAACCGCCAAATTCTTTGTGGTTTCGTCATGAAAATAACAGCCAGGTAAGGATTGTTTCTCAAGTCATACCCCTGCCTGCTCTTATGCGTGTTGATTTTAGACGAAAGTGCGAAAAAGACACTGCGAGACAGTCAGGGAGGTCGATACACACTATGATGAAGAAAAATGACAAAAAGAGGACGGAAATCTTGTCACGGCCACTTAAACCCACTTTATTTATGGTGGGCATGCACGACATGCAGCCGGAGGGATCTGCAAAGAACAGACTTAATAAAGAGGAGACGTGGCACTTCAGGGTCAAAGATGGGTGAATCGAGGCAGAGATGTGTTCGTTTGATCCGCCTGCTACTCTACTCTGTGCTGTACAGCTACGAAACACGGTTTGGGTCTGTCAAGGTGCTAACTGCCTGTCAAACAGCGGCAAATAAGCTAATATCCATTTTTTAAGAGCCATATTGATTCTAAGTATCTCACGGAGTTCCTTATTGATTTATGGGTCTCTGAGGGAATTTCTCCAGATGCATCTTTCAGGAAACAGAGCTGAGTGGGGTCTTTTAACCTTACAGCTCCCTAAATCAAGACGCAATTACCAGCGTTTCTCTCAGCACAGCCCAAAAAATGCACAGGCTGTTCCGCTGAATAACAAGAGGTGCTGATGAACGGCACTAACCCGCAAAAAATACAACCTCATCAACTCCAGCTACACCCGTCCATACAAATAAAACAGTTACTGGCTAGCAAGATAGTTTTTTGTTTTGTTTTCAAGAAAATGCTAAATATTGCGTGGTTTCAACTTAAAAGTACGAACAACAATGCTGGTTATGAGCGAATCAAATCAAAGAGATTCAACAGTCTACAAAAGAAAGATAAATTACTCTTGTGCTTTTTCATACAATATTTAACTCATAAAAATATCTAATGGAAAATATAGCATTAAAGCAATTTTCTTTTTAGTTATTAAATATAAGTATATGAATTTTCAGTTTACCCCTCCACTTGCAGGTATGGCAAACGTGAACTCTGGACCATGCGTCCAACATCCAACACTCAGATTGACATATAATCTAAAGTTTAGAAGCTTTCTGCTGCTCCTGAAGGAGGTCAGACTGGAGGGAGTGGATTTTTGGAGAATCAGATGGATTTCTACACTAGCAAGGATAATGAAATCGGTGGAACAGGGGATTCAGTTGGGCAAGTAGAAAACGGACAGTGGAGTATCACAACAGCACAACGTCTGATGTCCACGATGGAAGGGTGAAAAGGAAAGAGTGCACAAGCATGACACAGAAAAGGGTATTACTTAGCAGAAACAAATACCTACCATCAACACATTCCCAATTCAAAGACTGCTTGTATTAGAACAGAAAGACAAGAGGTTGGGACTGAATAAAGGGTTATAAGAGAGGAGTGGAGAAGGAAGAAGAAGGGGAGGAAAAAAAAGAGAGAGGGGGGGATGAGATGGCATCACCCCAACCCTACCCTCCACAAAACAAGTGGCTTCATCACACAGTCCTAACAGAAGTGACCAGGGCAGAACAGTACAAAACAGCAGATTAGTTCCTTGGGCAGAAACACCAGCAATACTGAATTATACGAATATAAAAACTCAAAAGTTTATGCTTGACTTGAAATTGAACCACAATGCCTGTGTAATTATGCTTTTGTCATTTTCTGCCCGAGGATTTCAGTTCGTCTGAAGTGTTTCTAAAGTCAGAAAAGGACAGAAACAAGTAAGAAAAAAGTCTTTGTGAAACATATAAACTGTAACAAGGCCTCAGAGATTGAAGTAGGAAAATATAATCCATGGAAAAAGTTTCAAAAGAAGAAAAGCTGATTTTTGTCATCTTAAAATCAACATCATCGTAATTTATATCTTCTCCCCAAGAATGGGGCTGGGAATATACCTGCAGGGTTTGCACCATAAACCCAGCTGGTCAAGCCCGAACAAGGCACGACACTTCTTAGGGGTATTTGCATCTGTTATCCATAGAGGAACATAAAACACAACAAAGAAAGAAAAAAAAAGCACACGTCATTGGACACAAAAAGGCATGGAGCTAGAGCAAATGAATCAGCTGTGGACATTGGTACCGTGCCTCCCCAAAAAACTTACCATGACCAGCTCCTCTCAACCCTCTGGCCACACCCCTCCCCCTTAACAGAGGGAAATAAACCCCGCCTTTTTATCTAACCCCGCCTCTTTCCAATTCAATTAAAAAAGGAGTACTACATGAACTCCTTTTTTCACACACTCACACAAAAATAACCACACAAACAACCCTTCCGCCCCATCTAGCAATGAAAAAAAAAAAACATCGCCCAGATTTGCAGAAGCTGATTGGCAGAGGAAGTGGCGTGGAGAGAATGCGAGGCTGAGAGAGCCAGAAAAGTGGGAGGAGGCACCAACGAGAGAGTTTCCCAGCTGTCACCTGCTCTAGCACACCTGCCGGCACACCAAATACACACCTGCATGGGCCACACCAGTTATTCTGCTGGTCGAGCCCGAAACGTGCGCGACACTTCTTTGGGGCGCTCAGATCTGACGTGACGAAGAAGGGAAGAGGAAGCCAGCGGAGGAGAGATGAAATCAGAAAAGAGAGCGGAAAGAGAGATAAATTGAATCCAATGAATCTGACGAGCTCTATAAAAGTCTTTTTCCCCCTACACATAAATTTAAATAGTAGCAATTGACCATATTTTGTTAGTAATACAAACAATTAGAAATTAAAAACGGCAAGAAACAAATATGAAAGTAAATGATGACAGAAATCAATACATCAGCACTCAGTGCATGCCTTCCATAACCAAGGCTCTTTATGGGTAAATAAATGCTCGTTCGTTAAA
The DNA here is from genome assembly GCF_001515625.1 of Sinocyclocheilus rhinocerous. NCBI lineage: Eukaryota > Metazoa > Chordata > Actinopteri > Cypriniformes > Cyprinidae > Sinocyclocheilus > Sinocyclocheilus rhinocerous. The sequence goes on along the minus strand of NW_015642053.1, from coordinate 3,507,282 downwards.
AGGTAAGCGTTGCAGGATGCAGCAGATATGGATACATGTCTGCCGGCCATTCTCTGGCTGTTCTAGACTAGAGGAGGTGATAGGGACAGGTTGTTGAGGTAGCAGGAGCAGGGAGGAGCTATAGGAGGGAGGCGGAGCATTAGTTTAAGCCAGGGAAACACTACGAAGCTGCTTCATAATCAGGCCTGGTCCATGTTCATCCACCTCAAACAGCCCACCTGAGCACCAGGGTGAAGGTCATGGATAGATGGGTGTTTGAGGAGGGTGAAGGCAGGTTGTAAGCGGAGCAGATCAAGAGGAGACAGGGCAGAGCCCGCAATCATGCTGGCACAGGGGCAGCTACTGAAGGCAGTAGATTAAGGAGGTTTACCCTGATAACAACATCTCTGGTTATTCTTAGCATAAAGAGGTCTTTCCTATAAACATACTGCAGCTGCATGCTTAGAGTTTAACAAATCGGGGATTCTTTACTTAATAACAAATGACTTTTAACACAGAAGCATCTTTTGATGAAAGTATGTGTATAATGAAAAATGGAGCAAAGGAAACAACTGAAAAGGAGCAAAATAAAGCAACATATTCTTCAAGAGAATAACTGAGCTTAGCAAATAAAAGATATATGAAGCAAATACGTGGCATTATTCATTAAAGAAATATAATTATATATTTGATATACTGCACAAGCACAAATAAACAAATACATAAAGAACCAAAAAAAAAATCGGAAAAAAGCAAGTTAGTAATTTAAGACTCAAAATGACATTAGCACCTGTAATCGGAGGGAGTGAAAGGCAAGGGTTTGGAAAATATTCTCTGTGTTCTGGAAAAAAAAAGAACAAGATACAGAGGCCTTCAAAAGGTGTCCATGGTGGAGAGAGACCGCAAATACATTACTCTGCATACTTCCTGGGCAATATCTCACAGTAATCAGCATCATAAAGAAGAACGGTCAAGTGAATCAAATCAATGTAATTAGCAAACCTCCTTAATTGAAAGAAGTGGGTGAATTTAAACAAACAAACAAACAACCAACCAAACAAAAATCTTTTTATATTATCACTACATAAGCAGGTATATAAAAAGCATGCAGCAGGCACAGTCCAAAGTTACGACCACATGAGCACAGTGACACAAGCATGGGCGGCACATTCGGAGGCTGGCACTCAGTCACAAGGGTGATTAACTCTCACACTCTCAAAACATACATATCACAGTACGATAAATGCTGGAGGGGGGCTGGGCAAGGGGTCGGGGGCAGCTGGTGGGAGGGGGTCATGCATATTCAATGTTATTAACGCTCAACATGGGGCAAGGGGAGGGGAGGGGGATAACAAGCAGTCTATCGTGTAAATATTGCATTGGGTAGCATAGCTATATACAAAATGAGGCAGGCACAAAAAAGACTTTCATCTTTGAGATGTCACACTTGTGACAGATGATGGGTCTGATTTAATATGAGAGATAATTGCAGCTCACTTACCATTGCCCTCTCCTGCCTGCTTTTCCCTTTTTCTCTTCTTCTTTTTCCCCTGATAGTTACCCGCCAGAAAAAGAGAAATAGACAGGAACCTTAGTTATTATATTGCAGAAAAGACCAAGACATGAAATGAACAAGAGAGGCCAATGTTTTCACTGATTTATTTATTCATGTAAGAGCCTGAAGGTTTGAAATGCCACTGCAGGACAAAACAGAACTTTCCCTATCTTTCTATTTCTCTCCTTTTGTTTATTCCTTGTTATCTCGCTGCTGCTTAGTTTTCCTTTCATTGTGAAACGATTGGAAGCTCTTGAGGTTTCTTTGAGCGGCTCGGTTTACTGGAGGGGAAGAGCGGAGCGAGAGAACTTTTGTTGCGTTTGTCCTCCTCGAAAACGGGCTACGGTTCCGTCGGACGTGTCCGTGATTGCGTTGAGGCCGAGGTCAGGCCCGGACAGTGCGATTATCATGCTCCGGTTGAGGAACTTTGACTAGGCGAGTCAAGTAACATGGTCAGACTCCAAGGAGAGTTGACAGGCTAGGCGGTGGGGCCGTTTGTCAGGCGCGAAACTCCGGCGAAACAGTAAACGGTGCGCTCGTTCCCCATTTCTGGTGGTGGAGAGAGATGTCCTCTTTCATCAAAGCTGCGAGGCGTTTAGGCCCTGTGGTTATTTAATTACTCTGATCTCAGCTCGCCTTTCTCTTTTTAGGTGAACCAGTGGAATACTAATGAAAGCAGTGGAAAGAACTAGATCTGACTGCACTGAGGAATAGCACACGTACAGTGGATGGACCTAAAAGTCTTCCAGCTTGGCTTAGCTGATTAGGCTGGTCTGTTTTACTGGTTTGGGGAAGCCCAGCTACCTAAAACAAGGTCTGTGTGCTTTAGTTTTCTCCAAAGGCTGTTGGGTGATTCTCAATACACATCTAGATGGCTTTAAACTGCTCTACGGCCCCTGGGGAGGGAATAAACAATTGTTACTTGTTGAAAACTTAAAAACTTACATAGTTGTCTCGTGCCGACCAGCCGGGGTACAGCTGCATGTGAAGCTGTCGTTCTTTCCTGGCTAACTCGTAGTATTTGGCCTGCTCCTCTCGAGACAGAGCATGCCACTGCACACATAGAAACACACACACACACATCCGTCAAAGCTGCGGCCATCACAGAGGAAGAGACCACTGATATTTTAGGCTCAAACAACACGGAAGTGTTTCCAACCACTGTCATTAAAATTTCCCCTTCCCCTGGTATTGTACTTTTACTCAGTAGCAACATTGAGCAAGATTACAGTTACACAGAAATAGAAACGTGAATAAGCAGTGTTTTTCCACCGCCGACAACACTGCAATCTGTGGTCTTAGTAGTTGAGACAGCCTGCTGCTACTTTGTATGGTGCGTTAGAGACGCTCACCCTTCGGCCTAGGATCTGGTTGATAGCTGCGCTCTCTTTAAGTGTGCATTCTGCCACCACTTTGGCTCTCATTTCCTTCATGTAAAGCATGAACGCGTTCAGAGGTTTCTTTATGTGTGGCTGCTTCTTCTTTTCCTCCTCTTTTTTCGCATCCTGTTTCCTGCGAATGGGAGGGATCGGATGTTAGCGCGTGCATACCAGCTTGTGACAGCATTGGATTAATAGAGAACTGATAAGTGTAAAGTAAACTCACGAGCTGTTGAGGGAGCCGATGTCACTGTGAGAGGACTCCTGCTTGACGTTGTGCGTGACGATGGCTGGATGGGGGATCCCTGTGGTGTGCAAACTGTGGTGGGGGGGCACCATGTGAGGAGGGAACCTGGAGGAGAGAAGACTGTGTAAATCGTCAGAGTGGACATGGGTGAAATGATGGATGGACACACACATTCACAGAGCAAAGCACTGACTATGAGCTAAAGACTTGACACATCATTGGCTATAAAGACAAAGCAGCAGTAACCTAATACATCTGTTATGTGGGAAAAGGGAAATGGCAATAAATGACAAATTCAAAATCTAGAACTCGACATGAAACAAAAAGCATTTTAGTTCCAAAATGCGATGCATTTCGAAATCAAACAAAACAGATGGAGTGAATTTTGGGAAGGATATAAATTTATCCATGATGTTTTGATTGCATCATAAAAGTGGGCAACGATTCAATTACTGGTTAATATTATTAATATAATTTTTCCCCACAGCCACGTAAGCAAAACAAAAAAGTCATTTCAGAGGCAGAGAAATTGTGAAGTTTTGATATGAAACATTTTTTCTTCAGAATAACATGCACTGATAATCTGACCACAATAATGAATAGTAATGATCAAAACATTATTTTTATATTGTCTTTAACAAAAAGTGGGCTATAATATTCTTGGATATAATTTTTTCCCACCCGCACAGTCTTAGAGAAATTGTTACATTTTGATAATTTTTGACAACTGTTTTCTTCAAAACAACACGCATGATAATTCATTATAAATAAGAGCAAAAAAAAAAAACATTACGATACATCAAAATATTTGAGTGGGATATAAAGTTATTGGTTAATTTTATTTTCTTCCACCCACATGGCCTTGTTCATTTCAAAGTGGAGAAAACACTACATTGTGACAAAAGAAAAATTACTATGAACAATGTGTGTTGATGACTCACATACCACAAACATTTATGAATAAATGAAATAGGGTCAAATTGTTTTCATGAGTATTTTTCTGATTCAAAATAATATTTTTGATTAGTGTGGTCATTTTGAGACTATTTAGGGTGGTCATTTTCTTCTCAATTACTTTACAATTTGATTATTTTCCTTAAAACATAAACTAAAACGTCCCTTGGCTGATTGAAGGACTTGTCTATAATATCATCCCCTAGCATTATATAAAGATCTGTAGGAATGCAGAATTCCTGAGTGTACAAATAAACATATCTGTGCCTGAGTGTGTGTATGTGTGTGTGTGTGTGTGTTGTAGTGCGTCCCAGTTGTGCATGGCCGTACACAAATCTGAGAGAAAGAATGAAGGATGATGAAAAAAAGAGAAGGAATAATTCTTTTTTTTCAAACAGCTCATTATCTGCTTGAGTGTGGCTATATGGCTTGGAGCCAGAATATAATGATGAGCGTAAACTCACAAGGAACAACTAGTTTCTGTTGGAGGTTCTCTCTGGGGACTGTGTTTCCCCCCAATCTCTCTTCTCCTATTCTCTCTTCCCTTCATCCCTGACACATTTGTGTTTGTGCCATGTCATCCGGGCCGCCCGTCCGCTTCTACCGAGGGGGGACCGGCGTTGTGGCTGCAGCGGTGTGATCATTAGCCCCCACCTTTTTTCTTTCTCTTTCTGTCCTTGCATACTTGTTAAAATTTCCTCTGTTCCACCGTCCAATTTTTCCCTCCTTTTCCTCCTGACTGTCCCATCAGCGCCGCCCCCACCCGTGCCGCTGTTGCCATAGCGAGGCCCAGGTTATGGTTTAAACATGACGGCCATCCCTTTGAAGCACAGGGCATCATTCCGCTCATCAGCACGCAGCAGAGCCTGCCACCAATTTAGCCCTGCTGAGGGAAGAGTGAGACAGAGAGGTGTGCCGAGAAGGGCCCCTGCAGGGTCCAATGTCTCAATCTTCTTCCATACCAGCCGAGTGTCAGTGAGTGCCATTTAATTGCCAATCGGAGCGATGGCCACGGCGCCTGTTTAATGTATAATGACCCCACCGGTGCGCTCTGTCTGTCATTCGCTTTCTCTTCCTCCACCGAAAAAGAAGGGATAGGAGCGGAGGAACATATCAAAGGGCAGGAACGGGCAGGGGCCGAGGGGCCGAGGGGCCTACACTTCCTCCCCCTGTCACCCAGGACGGCTGATACACCTGTATGACTCCAACCCCATTATCAAAACCATGTAGCTCAATTGCCGGATCCGAGTCCGCGCTGTTCGTGATCTGAAATGTATTTTTTAGGAGGCTGAAGTGTTACCTGGGTGAAAAGCAGATCGCTACATGAAGCCCTGTGTGCTAACTGCATAATAAATGACGGCAGATAGGGCCATCAGAATCTCTATGAGCCAAAGACAGGCACCAGAGAGCATCATATGGGCGTCTCTTAATCCCGAGGCCTCCTGGAGTTCTCGTCCACTGACTGTGAAAGAAGACAAAGCAAGACTTCCCCCTCCCTCTCTCTCGCCCTCTTTATTCATAGAAAAACCATAAACACAATTAATGAAACCTTTTCCTGGTGCTCATTATTTTGCGCAGGAGGCCGGTGACAGCGGACGCCGCCGGTTTTGACACAAACATGCTAAAGCACCTTCCCTCCGCAGAGACACAAGACCACCACTTATTAATCTATGCTAATTCAATTACAGATTATCAAAACGCATTAGCTCTTCCCCAGCACATCGCCAATCCCCCTAGCCCCCATTCAGAAGATTCAATTAGCCTGCACTGGAAATAGGATGATCACAATATAAAGGCCTCATTAGAACAGAATCAGCTGTCACTTAAGTGAAGGTCTAGCGCCGGAGCAGAGGCTGCAGACCCGCGCGAAGCAGGCAGAATGGGCTCATTTCGGGCCTTGGCAGGGTACAAACGACTTCTCTATGGAGCCGAGACCTCAAAACACACACGGGGTGAAAGCTGTTGGTGTCAAATGTGTGAAGCCTTGGTTTCAGAGCCAGCTGTTAATAAAAACGGACCTTTAAGAGTCGGGACCAGCTGCAAAGACCCTGTGCTCATAAGCAGAGCAGCTGCCAATGCACTCTGATCATCATTGCAGAGCTAAATATTGTGTTTCAGAGCTGTTATGTTTGGCCTGACAACTTTAAACTGTGAGGATGATGAAAATATACTAGATGCAAGCGCGAGATTGGGCCTCATTTACTCACGCAAGCAGAATCAATGTTAATTGTTTGTTTTAACATTCTTGTGTAAATTTGCTGCATTCACTGAGATAATTTACTTTGTTTTATGATTTACTTACGAAGAAATTTGTTCTGCTCATGTTTCATGAAGTAATCTGCGGTTCAAGAATAAACTGTTCATAAGATATTCTTATGTATTTTTTATTTGCATGTGTTGTTCTTTAAGATTTTACTAAAATGTGTTCTGCTCATTTCATGAATGAATCATTCGTAAAACCATTTGTGCATACATTTGTCTATGTACATAACAGTAAATTAAATTAACTTCTCTTTGCATCAAAGAGAGGTTAATTTAGAAAAAATGTTTTACGAATGATTCACACAAAAACTCATTCTTCTCATTTTTGATGAAATATTATTTTTTTATTTCATGTCTAAATTGTTCATAATTATACTTTGGACACGAAAATGTACAATTACGCAAGCAATTTTACACAACTCACACATATTTGTTTCCGCTCGTGTTTCATGAATGAGGGCCCAATGTTTGAGCATGTTAAACATCCAAATGTCCTGAACAGAAACACTGTATGAGACATTTCTTTGAGTTTTGAGTATCTTCTCCAAAGCTTTTCTCCCCTCAAAAATACTCAAACCTCAGGCCAGTGTTTAAGGCGCACAAAACCCCTCCCTGTTCCTCCCTCCCTGCTCACATTTATCCATCAACGTCCTCTGGTCTAAGCTCGCCAGGCCTCCAGAGCTGCTTTTCCAATCACTCTGCAATTAAACAAGAGTTTGTCCCTGTCTGGAGACACAGGCTGGGCTCGAGTTGGTCTCCATTTCTCGAAACTATAAACCAGATCTGCCTCTGTGCCTCTCTGGCTAGTCTCAGCACTACCACCATCATCATCATCATCATCATCTTCACATTCATCATCATTGCGAAAAGAGTATCATATGTTTCCGATTAGGAGGGAAAGGCCGAGTAAATGTAGAAGAAGGTGACCACCAAATGAAGCTGTTTGCATCTCACTTTTGTGTTCAAATGATATAAAAGCTATAAAGCAAGCAGAGATTTGTCATCTACAGCAAACACCTCCCACTTCTCACATAACAGATGAGTAACAGTCACAAGGGAGCAATCACTGTCACAGTTAAAACAAACAAATGCTCACACGCATATCCCACAATCCCCCCACCCACCCACACAACCATTAGTGCTCTCCTGGGGGCATTTGCGTCCAAATCGACACTTAAACCAGACCCCAACGGGCCACACAAAGCTCTCGCTCAGCGTCCAACGACGGCCCCCGAAATCTGCAGCGGTTTACTTCTGCATGTGACTGTAGTTAAACTGACAGTCCTCTCGTTCTCTGCCATTCAGTCGGGGTAAACGTTCTTTAGGGGTCTCATTATAAAATGATAACAATAATTAATATTTTAATACATAGCGGATCGCACGGGACCGTCTTTTTGAACACTGAGGCGAGAGCTGTCTCTCCTTAAGGGAGAAGTTTGCAAGGGTTTTGACACGCGCCATCCCAAGGCTCAACTCACCTTGACATGGACGCATTGACAGTGAGGGCAGTTGGGTAGGGGTGTCTGAAACCTCCCGTCGTGATTGGGTAAACTGGTTGACCTTGCCTAGGAAAAGAAGAAAGGAAGAGAGGTAAAGGAAGGGATGAAAAAAGAGAAAAAAGCACTCTCTATGCAGGCGGCTTTATTCTCATTTGATCAGAACAAAAATCTAGGGGATTGCAGAGCGCAGATCAAAGGGAAGCAAACTCTGAACAATTTGAATGCCACAAATCTGATAGGAATGGCTAATTAAATTTCATAACCCCGCGCTTGGTGTCGATGGAAGCCCCTCTCCCTGAGCTGAAACTAGGTGTTTTGTTGTGCTAATTAAAGACGAAGCACCGGCCCCTTTAATGGAGCCATCACGCTAATTGAGGTCTACACATCCAAAGACAAACAATAATGAATGTAAATTTATACCAAAATAAAGTGCAGAGAATCAAAGGGCCGTGGCTGCGCTTGGGGCCTCTCTCGGTATTTAGATCGTGGTGAGAAAACATTAAATTAACAGAGCTTAATTTGTAGCCTTTTGTCATATTAACAAGTGTTGACAAGAGTTACCAGGGGAGAGCCCCCGTGTGGAATTGTGGGTAAAATACTGGCAATCACAGTTCATTACTCTAATTGGACAATACAGAGACACGCAAAATAGCATTTGCCACAAAGAGGCAATTTAGAGTTTAGGGGATGAAGAAAGCCATGGGTGCATTGCTGTGGGCCCCAGTGGTGCCTTTCCAGAATGTATAAACTGTACAGAGGGTTAAGAGTTAGCTTTTGTGTCCTGTGATGGCCGAAGTCTCAAACTGCATCTTAAGTACCCAGAGGCCCACAGCAAGGCGGACAGAGGCCTGGAGAATATAAGATACACAATGGCAAAAGGCAACATATTTGAACAAATGCAGTCTTAAATATGTCATAATATATGAAGTGGTGCCCAAAAGTCAGGTTCCTCAATAAAAATCTGGGATCTGTGATTCATAATCAAACTGAACCCTGTAAAATAAAATAAGCACTGATAAAATTTAAATATTTTATTTTAATTAAATATTTTATTTAAGATTCACGTGTTTTGATATATATATATTAAACATACATATTGAATAACACATAATTATATTCAAAACTGATTAATTAAAAGCATTTTTAAGATCTCAGACTTTGGACCCCACTTAACATCATGTTATAACAGCATCACAAAGACGAAAGAAGAGGAATAAAATTGGGCTGCTTACTGTGGTACTAACCATCCTAGCGGATGGGGAATCTGGCCTACAGTGCCAGGTGACAGGGGGTAGTAGGGGGATATATCTGAAGGATGTGGAGGCCTTGGGATTCCTGCAAGAGAAATATAAAAAGTGCAAAGAAAAGAATGAAGAGAGAGAGAGAAAGAGATGTGTATGTGAACGGTGTGAAAATGTTTCTGCTCTTGTCCTGACACAGAAATTCCCCGATGAAGTTTAAGTGTTAAATTTATCCTTTGTAAGATACACAATTGAACAAAGTCAACATCAGAGGGAGGTGGGAGAGGGAGGAGGTTGAGCTCACATGCACAGCTCTAAATCACACGTTCTGATCAAAGCTTGTGGAGGCAGCCATGATGTTGTATGGCACACGGGGGAGAGGAGAAAAAATACAGAGCCCTGTCACATTTGTCTATCGAATCAGAGGATTAACAACGCGCAATAATTGAGGTTCACAAGTCAACAACGCAAACACTGCAGCATGTGTTAAGAGAGACTGACACATTAGCGGTGGATGTCTGTTCAAGTGTGGAAACGGTCCCAATATTGGTTTTAGAGTTTAGCGGCCAATTAACCACATTATTAACATTACATGTGGTGGGTAGAAGGTTTAAAACAACCCTAAATAAGAATTCAGTGGTTTACAATAGCATAAGTTAGCAACAATGTGAATGACAAAAAAAACATCAAGCTAACAAGCTAGCTGACTTTGGACTGACTCAATGTACTTCCATTTAGTCTACTTGATGCCATTTTGCCTCAAAATCTACTAAATTTGGTTTTGTAAAAATAAACACTTAAAAAAGTAGTCATTCTAAAGGTAAACGACTAAAATGAGTGTAAAAATTCTGCTTGATACTGCTGGCTAATATTAGCCGTGCAGAACAAGGAAAACAATGTCTCCACAGCACATTGGCACTGCGTACAGCGGTCTTAATACAATTAGTTAATTAATTAAACTCTAAACTCAATTAAGCGAGCCATTAAGCAGCACATTAAACAGTCTCTGAGTCCTTAAAGAGGCCCTTAGTGATAAGGTCTGTTATGAGAGCAGAAAAAGCCTCTCTAAAATCAACATGCAGGTTGTCGACAGCTTTGAAGAGCAGCTGTTCGACTGTATAGTGTTGCAGAAGAGGAAAATGCCTCTATGTGTGATAATCTGATTCTGAAACATACCACCAAATGACATTATATCACACCTGAACAGAAATCTTTTTGTTTTTGAGATGAGAATCCTGACAGATACCACATAAGCCTTCAAATCGAGTTTCCTGGTAAACCTCCTGCTCATACAGTTTTCATCCTGGTTGGGAAATATAGATTTCACAATTGTCCGATTTGTGCGTCATCAAAAGTGGGCAAAAACTGAGATTTTGTTTCTCCGAATCAGAACAAGAATAGCTTTGGGATCCCGCAGTTAAGTAACAGAGCTACATCTCCCAGAAGTCAAGTGGCTCCACAGGCTTAACCGACCCAGGTCAACAGCTCCATCTCAACATGCACACAAAAGGAGGGGTGCAACCTTGGCCCTGAGCCAAGACGACTCCGAAACGCTCTGATGCAACTTACCAGGTAGCTGTGAATACAGACTGGCGAGATCACAGTGTAACCGTGACAGCGCCGTTCGTTAACCAGGCCTGAAGGTTAGCCTTGGGTTTCGTCCTGCCTGTTTTGAAATTCATGAATGTAAAGGAAGACGTGCATGCATATGTACCTGTTTTGGGGTCCACGTCTGCCTGTAGATGTGGAGGGGGGTTCCCAGGCGTGAAGTGCTCATTGCTGTAAGTGATCAGAGGTGTGAGCGGGTGCACATGGTGAGGGTGCTGTACCACGGGGACCTTATTAGACTGGCAAGAAACAGAAAAAGAGAGGGAAGGGGGTGGGAAGAAGAAGAAGAAGCTTTTAATACATGTTTGGGTTGAGGCAGAAACACACCGGCACCTCCATTTCAACTCTGCGTCCATCACAAACCACAAGCCCATTCTCAGAACAGGGTGGTTTGTAATTAAAAACACTTTCAGACGTGCACTTTATTGATTCAACAGTCATTGGATGCATAAAAGACACAGTGCCTGATTGCATTACGTGACCCAAACAAACAATCACCAAAACCACCTAATAAACCAAATGACAGCCAATCTGAGCACACTCTCGCTCTCCCTCCTTTTTTTTCTGGGTTACCCGCATCTCGTGCTCCCACCCCTTCCTCTTCCTTCAGGGTCTGGTTTTGGAAAGGGTTTGCATTATAAAAGATAGTAAAGGAGGGGTGGAGGGGAAGAGAGAAAATCCATTTCTGCATTTTGGTCAAATTGGTTTTAGCTATGTAATCTGCTCTTTGCGTTCTTAAGTGGCACAGGCCCCATTTTCAATTACCCAAGATTACAGCCGAGCAGAGGGGTGCTGAGGCATGGCCTGGCATTAGTGTATTCCCAGTACACGCGACCTAACCAGATTACTGCCGTGCCGTAGATTTGACGGGACACACGTGGACTGGGATTTGCTTCCGTAGACGCTGCATAAATCGGCGCAAACCAAGCCGACTGACAGGAAAACATCTCAAGCTGTTCGCATACATGCGGGTTTTGAGGCGCCTGCACGTATGATTGACAGCTGTGCATGTCCTGCAGCACATTCGGAAAAAGGCACATAGGGGCCACTGTCTTTATTTAAAATGTGCCAAATTAAATCCAGCACTTGAGATGTTGTTAAAAACACAATGGCGTTAAATGTCAGGACATGTTTTATAAAAGCAGAGGTGAGCCATCCTTTTGTCAGGACTAAAATATCAGAGCTTTGAGAATGGGAAGGACACCAGGGCCCAGGCCTGAGAGGTTGAAGTGTCCATCCAGGGCCTCTAAACAGGCACAGAGAGAGGCCGCTTTCAGCATTGGGGGCGTTCCGCTCTGCCATATTCCCAATGAAAGATTAATGAACTGAACAGAGCAGCTCGAGGAAAGAAAAGGGGCTCTGGGGACGTTTTCGGGGCCCCTGAGAGCAGAAAATAGTGTGGAGACAGAAAGAGAAATGGGAAAAGGAAAGCACGAGGCCGTGGAGAAAAACAACTAGAGAGATAAGATATAAAAATACATTTTAAAAAGAAAGACCTGTCATCAGAAAAACAGACGGGGATGATGACAGCTGCCAAACACAGCTGACGAGTTTGCCATTAAGGGAACGGTGCCGCACACCCCTCCACCGCAACCTACCCCATAACCTCCCCCTCAGTAATGATGTGAAAGAATGTTGTCAATTCTCCCTGCGCTGAAAGGCTTTAGTAGCCATTTAAATGAGTTCTTTTGTACAAGGCCTCTCCATTGAGGGACAGCTCCAAATGGCTGTCCACTGCGGCCACATTCACCCAGAGACAAGCCAAATGATTTACATCACAGTCACTGGGCCTAACAGAACCCCTTTCAAACGCCACACAGCCACACGAATAATAGCCGGGCATCCCGTTTATCTGGCTTCTGGGGAGCGCAGCACGCTATCGCGGCTTGCTACAGTAGCGTTTCTGCCCGCTTCTCCACCTAAACGGATCAGAAAAACCCTGAGAAGAAAAAAGGAGGTCGATTGGAATAGCTAGAAATAGAATTTCTTTAACTTGTATTCTTCGCACGGGAGAAACGCGCCTGCAAAAACGTGGACCTGCGTTTAGGCCTGGCACGCAAGCACTTTTCTGTTTGGTTTTTCTTTGTTGTCATGATGCCTTCCGGACAAGACACACAGTGGGACAAAAATAACATGGCACAATGGATAATCACCATACAAAAACACATTCTTCAAACAATTTCCCTTCTGAGTGCTATTCAAGTCCATTAAGTCTTCAGTCTTAAGAAAAGCCTCACAATAAATCTGGCTCTATTGACCCCGTTGCTATTGTACGATGGCTTTACCCTGTTCTTCCAGACATGGCTAATTGTCTCTAGCAACTCAGGGGAGTGAGGAAGACCACCTACGTACGCTCCCGTGCATTCTCGCGGACAACCGCATATACTGTCGGACGCTAACAATCGCAGAATAAGCGTTCTTTAAAACCCTACTTCTAAACAACTCATTGAGTTTAGAGACTGACACACGGAGGTCCAGCGGGACACACAATAAACCCACACAAGGAACACAAAGAAAATATGTGGGCGTCTTTTTCTCTATTATGTGCAAAGAAAGCGGGCTACTTCCTGTTTAATCGTTTGCCAATACCTCCCACCACAATCATCACAACTACACAGAGGAAAAAAGGCTAAAGGACTAATTCACATAACCAGGTAAATAATAATGATAATATTAAAAAAGAAAACCGGATTTCCAGAGGTGGTGATTTCCTGAGAACACCGGCAGTTTGTAGATGTGTTTGAACGAGGAAAATAAATATAAAATACTCAATGTTTGTCAACAAATCTGTCTGTATACCCATTGAGTGTTTGAGTAAATCTGTAGACATACATACCCTCCTCCGGACCAATGAGATTGACAGTTTCTGCTTGGGGTCATGACCCCTAGTGGTGGTCTTACAAAAGCCGGGCCTGTTTTAATGGACAGGCCATGGAGAGGCCTGTTTGTCTTAGAAGAGCATGTCACACTCATTTTGATGCGGCGTCTATCAAATCCTGTCCTTCACTCTCTCTTTCTCTCTCGTTCACAAACAAAGTAATGTGCACACACACACACACAAGTTTTTAAGTTTTTAGTTATCACAAGGATGACTTTTATACTCACAAAATACACATTGTCACTCAAGAGAAAGAATATATCAGGGTTCCCACTCCTTTGAACAACAAATTATTTTCTATCAATTTAGTAACAATTTGAAATTCATTTTAATTATTATTATTATTAATTAGCCTACATATATTTATTATTATTTTTATAATTTATATATCGCCTTTCGCAAATACTCAAGGCCACTTTATAGGGTAAATTTACATCAAAGCAAAAAAAAAACAAATGATCATTGTATAGTTGTTTTTTATAGACAATTAAATATTTAAGAGCAGATTATCATAAAAAAAGAAAAAAACATATTTACTATACAAATTCCCATAATAAATCAATTTAAATAAATCATAATACTCATATTTTAAAATGTACGAGACCCCTGATATTAAGTAAATCTTACATCAGATGATTATTAGAAAAAGAATTACTTGTAATTACTAATTACAAAAAAAATATTTAATAGAGACTGTGAGAGGTTTTGTAGACAAGAAAACATTTAAGAGCAGAACATAGTTAGAAAAATATATATTTACTATATAATTTCCATAATAAACCATCATTTAAATAAATAATAATAAATAAAAATGTACAAATAAAAATGTATAACAACACTGATACTAAGCAAATCTTACATCAGTTGATTATTAAATTTTTTTAAAAAACATAATCATTTCATAGTGACTGTGAAAGTGTTTTTTTAGTCAATTAAATAATTAAGAGCAGAACATACTTAGAAAAAAATATATTTACTATATCAATTTCCAAAATAAATCATAATAATAATAATTGTAAAAAAATTTTTTTTAAAAAGATCACTGATAGTAAGTAAATCTTAACTGATTATTGGGAAAAAATCACAAAATTTGGTTATAGTGATATATGGTTATTCTGTGAGAGGCCTGTGGAAGAGATACAAGGAGAAATAGGAAGACAGAGGGCCGGAGAGCAGCAGGAAAAAGCTGTTGGCGCTACATTTCCGCTTGGTGGCACCTTGCAGAGCAATTTAAAGACAAAATGTGAAGGTGGCGACCTTGTGGCCCCTGAGGGCCTGAGCGCCTCTCTCCGCTTTACGGCATGATATGATGAGTTGTCACTGGAGCTTGTGGGCTCTAATGAGCTGTAGTGGGGCTAGGGTGGGGGGGGACACACAGGGGGTGTGACATCCTCATGATGGATAGAGGGGCTCTCAGGCCTGCGAAATTCCAGAGCAAGCAAAAAAAAGCTGCCAAGGACTTGAACTCGAGAAGCGTACGTGCCAATGGCTCGCATCCAAGCACAGTGGACACAATGCAGAAAACATCCACGCTTGTTTATGTATGGGAATGTTCAAATGAGCAAGAAATAGATGCAGCCAATGTGTGCCGTTCGGAAAAGAAAGCTCGAAATGAGACAGAAGAACTTCAAAAGAATGTGGAACTATGATGATGTCACCGTCACTATAACAACCCTCATCCGCCCACCGCTCACACAAACGGATACAAACAAAACGAATGCCTAACTTTGACACTCTATGAATATATAAATAGCAACTTCCCTCCTCTGTTCTCAAAACAGAAAAACATGGTGCCAATTTTTCACTTCCTTCATATAAAAACAAATGAGATACAGAAAACTCTCAAAAAATTAAGAAAAAAGTGTAATATTGCTTCTAATGAAAGTGAAAGCAACATACACGTGCAGGATTATTTAACAAAGAATTATTAATGCATTTTATGGCGCTACATTTCCGCTTGGTGGCACCTTGCAGAGCAATTTAAAGACAAAATGTGAAGGTGGCGACCTTGTGGCCCCTGAGGGCCTGAGCGCCTCTCTCCGCTTTACGGCATGATATGATGAGTTGTCACTGGAGCTTGTGGGCTCTAATGAGCTGTAGTGGGGCTAGGGGGGGGGGGGACACACAGGGGGTGTGACATCCTCATGATGGATAGAGGGGCTCTCAGGCCTGCGAAATTCCAGAGCAAGCAAAAAAAAGCTGCCAAGGACTTGAACTCGAGATGCGTACGTGCCAATGGCTCGCATCCAAGCACAGTGGACACAATGCAGAAAACATCCACGCTTGTTTATGTATGGGAATGTTCAAATGAGCAAGAAATAGATGCAGCCAATGTGTGCCGTTCGGAAAAGAAAGCTCGAAATGAGACAGAAGAACTTCAAAAGAATGTGGAACTATGATGATGTCACCGTCACTATAACAACCCTCATCCGCCCACCGCTCACACACACAAATGCATACAAACAAAACAAATGCCTAACTATGACTCTCTATGAAAATATAAATAGCAACTTCCCTCCTCTGTTCTCAAAACAGAAAAACATGGTGCCAATTTTTCACTTCCTTCATATAAAAACAAATGAGATACAGAAAACTCTCAAAAAATTAAGAAAAAAGTGTAATATTGCTTCTAATGAAAGTGAAAGCAACATACACGTGCAGGATTATTTAACAAAGAATTATTAATGCATTTTAAGCCTCAAGTAAATGTAAGAATATTTTTTCTGTCAATTTAAAGCAATAAAGAAAAATGAAATGACAACAGAACTAATTTTCTTAAATGCAAATTAAAGTCACAGGCTGAAAATAAACACCGAGAATACTTATGCTATAATCATATTGTTCATATATTATGACTTCACTTCCTTTCCAACAACCTTTGATCAGACACTTTTTAACTAAATGCACATCTTCAAATGCCATATCCATCAATCTATCTTAGTTCTTCCTTATGAAACACACACACACACACACACACACACACATTCACAGACATCTTAAGCCACTCTGAAGCAGATAAAAAGACAGTGCATCCTTTACCACAGTCCTGGCACTGAGTCAGTCTAACAAAAGCAGAGAGAAGATTTTAAAAAGGCCACACGAGTGTGAAAGCAGCGTGTGTATTAGCGCTGAGCACTTACCCAGGCATTAAGACTGAATTGCCAGCAGCCAACCTGCTGCAGGAGAGACAGCCCAGAGGCCAGAGAGACAGTCTTTCCTCCCCTCTCCTCCAGCCCCAGTGAAAGGCCTTCTCTCGGGTACATGAGCAGCGCCGCGGCCCTCCCCTGTCCTCCACCTCTCACTCCCGCCAACTAATAAGAGTGTTTCTCCTTTCTTCCCTCTCTTCTTGTTCTTTTTCAACCTTAGCTTCTTTCCCAAAACTGCTATTGTGTTTGAGCGGGTGCATGTGTGTGTGTCCCACACCAAAGGGTCTGTGCAAAAGTTCACGCGCACGCCATTGTTGGTTTTTTTTTTTTTTTTCTTTAGGAGCGGATCACAGTGAGAGCTGCGTCTCAGGACGTCCGGCAAGGCCTGTCCTCCGCCGGCGGATAATCACTCATTCCTCCGTCAGGTTTTCCGTTTTCCAAAGGGTCTTGGCAAAAGTTCGCGCGCACGCCATTGTTGGTTTTTTTTTTTTTTTTCTTTAGGAGCGGATCACAGTGAGAGCTGCGTCTCAGGACGTCCGGCAAGGCCTGTCCTCCGCCGGCGGATAATCACTCATTCCTCCGTCAGGTTTTCCGTTTTCAGTCGGTCCAGCTCAAAGTGATACGTTGTTTTTTTAAAAAGATGAAGAGGAATCTCACTTGATAGTTATCAGAGCTGCAGAGATGTCTTCCCACAAGCAAAGAAACATGAAAAACCACTAGGAAAAAAAAGCTTATTATGGTTGTGCATGTGTCTGTCCAAGTTTGTGTGTGTTTGTGTGGGTTCTGCAGTGCCTCCAGGATGCCCAAAGACGAACTAGCAGCTTGAAAAGCCTTGGCTACAACAAGGTAAAGCGAGCAAGGCAAGGGAAGAAGACAGAAAGAGAGAGAGCGAGAGAAAAGACAAGAGAAAACAACATCCACAAAGGGAGGGCAAGATCAGCAAAGTGTGGCAAGCAGTCACTTAGCTGTGTGATTCGGACAGTCCCCTCTCTAAGCCCACCATCCGGGGGAGGACGGAGGAAAAGGGGAGAAAGGTATTTGTCTCCGTTTTGACATGGATGTGACATCAATGTGGGGTCTTGTTTCTATTGTTTTATTCCCTCTATTTCTTTTTTAGGGGAATAAAGAAGCTCCCACATTTAACTCATTAAATTTAACGGCAAAGGCCTTTGGTGCATCTACTCCACAAATCCTTTCTTTTATTTGTGTGTATTTTTTATTTTACTTTGCTGTCTTTAAATAATTTTTCTAAATATTAACCATCTGGATTCACAAAAACAAGAAATTGAAATAACTAATTCAAAACTTTCCGTCCGTTTTATCACAATCTAAAAATGTGTATCTTTTCCCTTGTTTTTGATTTCAAATGTAATTTTTATGTAGCCACAAATATCCCACTATTTTAAACTTTTCAATTTTAAATTAAAAAATACACTGCCAAAAACCAACTGTCATTACATCTGAAATTATTTTGTACAATTTTATTTTTCTCATACATTTAAAAGAAAAAATGTACCTCCATTTTTTGAAACTGAGAAAGTGCACATGCTGTTTTTCAATGCTTACATTTTCCCTCCCTTTCTCCTCGCCGCTGTTCGGCTGCTGTCCTCTGGCCCTAAATGCCAAAACAAAACCCTGGGAATGTCCTCTACAAGACTCACACAAAAGCCAGCCTGACAAGTAAAAGAGCCCCGGCAACGTGGCAGCTAATTGCCTCCCCTCCCTCTATTCAGCCGGTCCGCCACGCTCCCACGGCCCCCCTCTGCCACACGTGCAATTTCTTAAGTAAACTAGCAGTTCGGCCGCCGCTGACCGGCAGCCTGCAAACACCCGCCACAATGATGACAAGCCAAGCGCAGCCATAAAGGATCAAAAACATTATCAGGAGACAAAATTTACAATCATTCTTAATGTTTTTAAATAAGAGAAAATAATGAGGAGAAAAATACATAATTAAATAAATGTAATGCTATTAAGAACATTGAAAAATAAATACTTCCACTGATTCTACAAAGTAAACTCCTATTGTAAGAAGACCTCTGCCAATAATATGTGAATTTATTTTGATGCCAAAGAAATTAAATTAACAATTTCAATTAATTATAATAAAAATAGATTTTATAATAGATGCATTTTAAAGACAATTCAATATTACAATTATAAATTCTCTTTTGAAATAAAGAGTAATTTTTAAATAGATTAAAATGGCATTCCATTCTGAATTATATGTCTATTAATAATACACATAATGATTTTTAAAAAATTGTGTATATAAATATTAGTTATATTTATAAAAAAAACAAAAGCCAATTATAAATCATATTTTGTATTTGTTTCAAAATCTCAACATTTATTTCTTTTTAGTTTATTTTAACATTATTACACTGACAAAAGATTATTTTAAGAATCTAAACTGTAATTGCTTCTTTAAATTTTATATTATAATTGAAATAACAATTTAAATTCGTAAAACATTTATAAAACTCTTTGCTTTGCAAAAAAACGTATGAGAGACTGTCAGACAATGCAATCAA
>NW_015642053.1:3480500-3483000 GCF_001515625.1 Sinocyclocheilus rhinocerous | reverse complement strand
GAGCAGAATGAAAATCCTGACAATTGGTTTGATGGCTCTTGTACGCATTTTGTTTTTCATTTTAATAAATATATGCATGTGTATTTAAAAACAAAAAAAACAAAGCCAAAATCTATTTAATTGAGCTGCTATATTGCCATATTCCGTGAATAACGAGTAAATAAAAAATGCTCAATTACGTATACAGTTCATATTTTTTAAATGGACTGCATGCTAAAAAATTCTGCAGTTATTTTCCATTTAAATCTGTTGTTCTGTTGCCATGAACCAATGTCAAACCATAGCCTTACTCGATGAAATTCTCTGCCCGCGGCGGTGGCTTAGCCGAGGGACACCAACCAATAGAAAAATATTTCATTGTGTTAGCATTTCAAATGCCGAGTGGAGTGCGGGGGGCGAGGAGGGCCGCGAGAAGCGCTAACCGATCATTGCCAGTGGAATTAATTGGCTATTCCGAGAATAATGTCCCTTACTGTGGGTCCTTGGAGGGCTGAACACTAGCAGAGTCTACGATTTTTTTTTTTTTGTTCGGTGTCTTCAAAAAAGGACCGCTTGGGGGTACTGGCTGCATTAGGGTTTTAGCTCATTCCCCTAAAGGGCGGGAAAAAAATAATCAGAGCCAGTGAACCGAACTCGGCTAATCCGCACCCTAATTAAAAACACAGAACCCCATTACACCTAGCCATATTGCCAATTGACGAAAAAAAAACTATTTTCTGAAGACAAAAACTGAAATTACAGGGAACTACTTTCATAATTTTTCGTTAATAGACGAAATTTAGTTGATAAACAAAAAATGGTGGAAACGTGCACGTGAATGTCGCGAACAATGGATTGCATTCAGCTCGTGGCCAGCGTTCGATAAATGGCTAAAGATGGAGCGACCGTGGTGGTGCTTCAATCCTTTTATTCAAGGGGATTTGAATTTAAGCTCTTTTCCACATCGGCCAAGCATATGCATTGACCCTAACTGATATCTGTGCATCTCTTAGACATATCTTTATCTAACCTTTTTTAAAGCCCTGTGCCTTTTCAAACTCAAAATAGCATTAAGAATAAGTATTGTCTGGAGTGGGAGGGTATCCCTGGGAGACAGTTCCTTCGAATTGTTGGGCCTGGTTCGAGGCAGGAGCCTGCAGGATACACAGCTGCTTATGCACACCAGTCAGATGCTCTGAGTGCAGAGAGATAAACAAAACAAACCGCAGAAGGAAAAAAAAAAAAAACATTGTGAAAAAGAATAGCCATCCCAAATGTTCTATCTTTCCACACCGGGCTTCGGCGGGTGTCGATTTCATCCCATCCGAAGATGTATGGGCAATGCAGCAAGGCCCTATTATACGATTTTCCTTTGCTCATTGTGAATTCCGTCAACGAAGTCAATCTTATTAACTTCCGCGCTGGTTCACACATGACATTTTCTTCAATTTTCTCGCCGACATCAAAAACATCAATTAGCAGCTCGAAAATAGGAAGGAGCGAATGACAGAGTACGATAACACAGACTTATTTGAAGCTAAGAGCAATCTATTCTCCGGTTTCTGAATGTGTTCATTACAATTTTCAAAGAAGACCTCCAAATAGCAAAGAAATTAAATTAATCTCCTAGAAATGTCCAGATTTTTTTTTTGTTGTCCTGTCTGTTTCCCGCCCTCGATGTGTGACACAAAAGCGTAATGGTGCTGCATTCTCGTGCTCTCGTGTGTGTGTGTGTGTGTTTATATATATATATATATATATATATATTCCTGCTCTTTCTGTCATACTATCGATCAGTTTCCTGTTATTCTTTTGTATCTCAAAATTCAAAGAAACATGATCCTGCGCATTAATAAATTGAGCTTTCCGTCCTTTTATTTTCTCCCTGTAAATAAAAAGCATGTAACTCAATAAACTTCTGATAGTAACCTTTAAGTAAAAGGTTATTTTTGCTGATAGCCAAACATTATTACACCGCTTCCCCGTGCTTATGTTACATCTCCAAGGGGGTGAACACAAGCAACTTCAGTGGCCCTGGAAAAACACTCTGGTGGAGTGCATGTGAGAGGAGAAGTAGGATCACATTCCTCCGGCCCATTGATTTCTGATCTTTTGACATTATTTAGCTGCTTCCTATTTTCTCGGCTGTCTGTTTTTTCCACGTCGTGAAAGACAGCGATGTCCAAACAAGCGACGGTTGGGATATCTACTATCTGTCAAAGGCCTGGACTCTTCCCGGCACTGCAACAGTGGAGAGTACTGACACAGTACCGAGAATCGCCGGGATGAAAATATCACTCTTTATAATGGGGCCTAATCAGATTTCGGATGCCATTTGCCTTCTAGCGAACGCTGGATGGGTGTCGTGGAGCTGCGGCGGTGTAACCTATACACGTCCCGTGCCTGTCTACGCTCCCTGTTTGTCTGCCCCTCGGAGCGGAGTATTAAGAAGGTTACATTTATCAAATGACTGATCACCAAAGGGGATCAGTGAGAAGATCTTTCAAAGGGAGTGCTGAAA
>NW_015642053.1:3476815-3480338 GCF_001515625.1 Sinocyclocheilus rhinocerous | reverse complement strand
GTTAAGCTTTAACCCTTTCCTATACCTCGCGCTCTCGTGTGTGTGTGTGTGTGTTTATATATATATATATATATATATATATATTCCTGCTCTTTCTGTCATACTATCGATCAGTTTCCTGTTATTCTTTTGTATCTCAAAATTCAAAGAAACATGATCCTGCGCATTAATAAATTGAGCTTTCCGTCCTTTTATTTTCTCCCTGTAAATAAAAAGCATGTAACTCAATAAACTTCTGATAGTAACCTTTAAGTAAAAGGTTATTTTTGCTGATAGCCAAACATTATTACACCGCTTCCCCGTGCTTATGTTACATCTCCAAGGGGGTGAACACAAGCAACTTCAGTGGCCCTGGAAAAACACTCTGGTGGAGTGCATGTGAGAGGAGAAGTAGGATCACATTCCTCCGGCCCATTGATTTCTGATCTTTTGACATTATTTAGCTGCTTCCTATTTTCTCGGCTGTCTGTTTTTTCCACGTCGTGAAAGACAGCGATGTCCAAACAAGCGACGGTTGGGATATCTACTATCTGTCAAAGGCCTGGACTCTTCCCGGCACTGCAACAGTGGAGAGTACTGACACAGTACCGAGAATCGCCGGGATGAAAATATCACTCTTTATAATGGGGCCTAATCAGATTTCGGATGCCATTTGCCTTCTAGCGAACGCTGGATGGGTGTCGTGGAGCTGCGGCGGTGTAACCTATACACGTCCCGTGCCTGTCTACGCTCCCTGTTTGTCTGCCCCTCGGAGCGGAGTATTAAGAAGGTTACATTTATCAAATGACTGATCACCAAAGGGGATCAGTGAGAAGATCTTTCAAAGGGAGTGCTGAAAGTGTATTCTGACCTCCGACTCAGAAAGAAAATTGATTATTTCCATAAAGCAGAGTTTTTCTTGACAATTAACACTTCAGATTAACAACGGCTTTCCCTCATAAACGTTGTTATTCTACTGACGTGCTGAAACACACACACATTCACAAAAACAAACCTTACATTAAAAATTTTCAAATGTCATTAACCCATTAGATAATTAATTTTAGTAATGAGTACTGAAGAAGCATCTGATTTTGGTCAGACCACCGACCTGGGCTTTAAAAATTATTAGCCTACATCTAAATAATCAAAATGGTGACAGTAATGCCCTCCAGTCTGACACTAATGGACTTTCAAATTATAAATATTATTATATAAAAAATTATATATATTATAAAAAAAAACTATAAAAAACAATAAAGAACTAAAATAATTAGTTTAATTTCAAAATTAAACTTAGTTTAAAAAATAATAATAATAATAATATGCTGAGGAATTATTATTTTTGGAAGGGGAATGGTCCATAACTTAAAAAATAAAAATTCTGCACCAAGACCCATCACATTCTTTTAACGGCATCAGTATTATCCACTTATTATTAGGAGAGACATGAGGTGAATCTGCCCATCTATGAGTCCCCGTAATTAACAGTATGGTGAAAGTGTTAAGGTTAGCCTCTTGCTGATACGGTTCAATCCTCCTGACAGAGTAATTACGGGGCTGCTCAATAGCCAACCATTTCACTAAAAACTAATTCAATCCATCTTCATTTCCTCAGCTCCGCCCCTCTGATTGATGGATAGTCTTCATTAGTGTGTGACAAAACACTGAGTTGAGTGTGCAGAAGGAAATGTGATAATTCCTAAGCCACTGGAGGATGCGATCACACAGACACACACACACACACACACCTGCCCAGCTTATATATTACAGCGAGAGTCTGGACTAGGAGGCGGAACAGAGGGAGAGTTATGGGTCACTGACCGTGGAGCAACCTGGGAGAGAACGCACACACACACACACACACACACAGAGCCACGATCAAGTGCTTGCATAGATATTTCTATCGAGCGGTGGCAGGCTCTGCCGGCTTGGATCGATACACTCAGCTGTGTCTGTACCATTCTGAGGTGCATTCTAATAGCTCTGAGAGCCAAAGTTAACTGCCTGCTACAATACAGTACACATCAACCTCTTTCCAGCATTCACACCAACCTCTCTGATGCATTATAGCATAAGAGCACTTGATAATGCGATCAGAACATTTCCAGGAATATTCACCACCTCGTCTTTCACAAATGAGCATATGTCTGTCCAGCTATAGATTTGAGCTGTAGTAAAGAAATAGTTCATTCAAAAATGAAAAACACACACACACACACACACACACACACAAATAGAGCTGTGTGCCCAGTCATAAACGCACACAGTGCTTGTCTCACAGAGGACTCTACACACACATGCCAGCACTCTCCTCCAGACCTTTTTATAGCTGCCTGCGTAGACTGTTTAAAACAAGAAGACACCCCCTCATACACACACACACACACACACACACACACAAACTCTGAGCAGTCTCATATACATCGCTTTCAAACACTAACCACAAACCACTGATTAACGGAGACTTGTGCTGCACGAGTGCAGTTGTGGTCTGTAAATAAGACATATATTCAACATATGATAAAAAACATACATTTTACACATTATTGCAATGGGAATGTTCACGTGTCCAAGCACAGAAAGCATTTCTCCTTTAAATTTTAAGTGACTTCATAGGGATGTGCCACAAATTAATGCAATCATCCATTCTCCTGTGAACGAAGCATTTAGCCACAGCACAAGATGTGCGTTCTAAATAACATCCTGTCCGGGCATCCTATTCTCATTTAGTGATTACCCGTCCCTTGGCTAATTTAACCTTAAAAAAACAGGTCTGCTTCCTTCTACCATTACTTTTCTAATAACTAATTTTTTAGTTAATTTTAGCACAGCCATGTCACTTTAGTACTACCCTTTGCATCTACCTTTCCAATTACTTTTAGAGTTTGGGATTTACAAATTTGCTTTCATGTCCTATGTTGGCAGATAAGTCTCTAGCTCCTGGCCATGAAAGCAGCTTTTTAATGAGCTGCGCTGAGGTTAATTGGTTCGCTAAGATCCCCAAGTCATGTGTCTCAATATGAAATTAAGCCATTTCCTGGAGTTTCTCTGACTTATTTAATTAAAAACACTTCTGCCCAATTTTCATTTCCCACAGTATACAGAGTACGCTGTGGTATGCTTGGATTGGGACGTTTTTTTCTCTTTCCTTTTGAATATGCATTTGTTCGTCAAGGACAATTAATCTGGAGTGTGCAGCATGTACGATTAGCAGGGTATTCTCTCTGCCACTATAATGTTATTCTACACTGTTATTTGTTATTTACAGCAGGAATAAAAGTATTTTTTATTTAAATGACATATTTTGTATCACTTTTGTTTCCTTCCACATTTTGAAATTTCAATTTTTTCCAACACATAACTGCACAAATTCAGTGGGGCAACATAACGATGATGATTACAACAATGATGATTCAACAGCTAAATATGACTAATTATTGAGTTACTGGCAAATGTTAATGAGGCTATACTCTATAGCACATTAATGGACGGTCATCCAAAAATAAAAAAAAAATTATATATATATATATATATATATTTT
>NW_015642053.1:3470599-3476803 GCF_001515625.1 Sinocyclocheilus rhinocerous | reverse complement strand
CATATACATCGCTTTCAAACACTAACCACAAACCACTGATTAACGGAGACTTGTCTGCTTCACTATATTTTAAGTCAATGGCTATATTCTGACCCAGCCGGGTCATATATCTTAATTATGTGTTCAGTTTTTTCCCTCCACAGGGAAGGCACGGGCCCCAGTGCTGCTGTATGAAGCCTTAAATGAGAGCCTTGCAAACTTCATGGTTTGTGTTTGCCGACAGCATTTGAGATTACACACCTCGCTCTGAGCTTCAAGAAAGTTATTTCTGTGCCGCCACTGTCACCATATGTAATTGCATTCAACATGTGACAGAGTTCCTAAACCAGTCAGCCATTGGCTGGACAAACAGGTAGTCCCACCCTCAAACTCACACCATTGGATGAGCCAGTGTAGGGATCGTTTACCAAAAAATGAAAGCCATTTACTCACCCTCATGCTATTTCAAACCTGTATGATGTTCTCTCAAACACAAAAGAAGATATTTTAAAAAAAATGTCTCAGCAATTTTTTGTCCATGCAATGAAATGCTGATGTGAACCCCTTTGACTTTCATTGTAAGAAGAAAAACAGTTTAAACATTTTAGAAAAAAAAATTATTTTGTGAAAGAACATCATACAGGTTTGAAACAACATAAATGTTTGTGCAAAATATCCCTTAACCACAATGCCCACCATAGTCTCAACAGCCTATCTCAGATGACTCTAATTATCTCCATCTCAGAGAAATGAATATGCATTTCGTACGGGCAGATGGAGTCTTTGTCCATGCGTAAATCTGGGAAATCTTGATAACAGACGGCGAACACTCGGCGGCGGCACGTTGTCGGCGGGGTGCGTTTGCCGTGCAGCACGGCCGATCGACCAGCTAAAGGAACATGGCACTCTCACAGTGATTATCCCACTCTCCTCTGGCTCCTGGTTTCGGGGTCAGCGGTGCTACTGAAACACGGCTGGCCTTGCCATTTCAATGATTGAATTTGGTCTGGATCCCTCAATCGGTTGTGTGCAGTGATCCCCGAGAGCCCCTCACGAGAACGGCCCGCTGCACCTCACGCATGGCCCACAAGAGAGCATCTGTACGCAAACACACAAAAACGCTCACAGATACAAACAAACAGACAGCTGAGTTCACTTACAGACTCATATACACTCAAGAACTAGAGACCTGTGATGGGAAGGTACAAACTAAAGTAGTGATACTACTAAATTCTAACGACATTTTAAAGTTTGTAACCAAAGCTTAGCGGTTTTCAAAATAGTGGAGCTTTTCCAGTAACAAGCTAGTTTTGGAAACAATTAGTGGTAGACTAAAAACTAGGTAGGTCTGATTAATTTGAGATAATTGTTTTGTTCAAATGGTTGATCTAAATAGATCAATTACCAAAAAATAAAAAATTTATTTACAAGTTTGGGTCCTGATATACATACACACACACAATTACTTTACAATCTTATATTTTATATTATATATAAATATATTTAATATATAAACACATTTTTTTTTTTATATATACATGCATGTGTTTGTATTTATATATACATAATAAATATACACAGTATACACATATATTATGTAAACAAAAACTTTTATTTTGCATGCGATTAATCGCGATTAATCGTTTGACAGCACTATTATATATGTAGTATCAAAAGTAGGTAATTTGTAGCACAGCTAGCTTCTTTTTTATGTAGTTTAACTAAAGTTTAACTACTAGCTTCAAGTTTCAAAGTTGATTCTCCAACACTGCTAGGGACTATAGTCTTAAGACCGACAAGTATTTCAGCACCTGGCACAGCACACATCATCAACACCCTCTTTAAATGTTCCTGGCAGGCGTTATTTAACCGCAGAGGGCTGAACCGGATTAACCGGTGGGTGATTTCTCCCTGGTTGACACACCAGCAGAGCGAGTACATGCTAAAGTAAATGTGTGAATCATTTTTAGACCAGTGTGCTCTTGTTCTCCTGGCTGAAGGAAGAATATAATCCTCGTCCTCTAGTAGCAGTGGCACACGGCAAGTCTAAACTCATTGAGTGCCACAAACAAACACTCTCTGGGCTCATGCAACACATTACACACGCATACACGCACATGGCAAGATGGCGGAACGCTGTGGCAAATGCAGCGTGCCGGCCTCCAGACCCTGCAGTTTGTTTAGTAACACTTGAGCTTATGACGCCCGAAGGGTGCAATTAAGTCCAATTACAGTCTGTGGTTTTTATTAAGAGCTACAAGCTGGCCAGGCTGCGGGGCCAGAGAGCTGAGCACACACACGCACAGACGTCGACTTCAGCACTGCTAAATCAAACCAATTCAGACACAATAAAATGAATAAATTATGACTTGGATCTGTAAGTACAATAAAGGTAATAGAAGGAGATCCCTACATATTGTACAATAAGCAGAAAAATGAATAAATGACAAATGGGAGATGAATGGCATGCAGAATTATCAGAAAGGAAAAGATCATGAGTAATAATGAGTAAAAAAAATAAATAAATAAAATGATATATATATATATATTTATGTTTATTTATTTATTTATTTATTTAGTCATTTAGCAGACGGTTTTATCCAAAGCGACTTACAAATGAGGACAATAAAAGCAGTCAAAACTAACAAAAGAGCAACAATATATAAGTGCAAATGACAAGTCTCGGTTAGCCTAACGCAGTACACGTAGCAAGGTGTATATATATATATATATATATATACATACATATATACATATACACACATACACACACATACATACATACTAACAAACATATATATATGGCATGCCGTTCAGGAAATAATTATATTTATATTATGAAGTTTGAGTGTATGGAACGAAAGTCTGAATATATGGAACGAAAGTCTGAATATATGGAATCAAAGTCTGAATATATGGAATGAATGTCTAAAATTTTATAGAATTGCACATTTGACAATTATCACTGAATAATGTGCAGCTTGTTTTATTCTTGTTATCAGAGCAATAGCCTTTTGAATTGTGATACATTTAAAAATGTCATTCCCTGAAATTTTCCAATACTTTGTTGAGCTACAAGACTTTTTTGCAACAGCTGGTCATACTCCAAACAACACAAACAGTTTGGAGTCTACATCACGTCATCTTGAGGATCATATTTCCATTATTGCAGCATTCTTAGTGCTTATGGGCAATGATGTTCAATGATGATGTTCAAGCTCATGTTGCTGAAAGAACATTATGCACAGACAGACAGACAGATAGATAGATAGATAGACAGACAGACAGACAGACAGATAGACAGATACATAGATAGATAGATAGATAGATAGATAGAGGCATACTTTTTCATTTTAAAAAATGTAAAATAATAATTGAGCTATTATTGAGATACCATGACTGCCCATCATTCTTATGTGAGAGGCCCTCTTGATACCCCGACCCTCTGAAATTGGGGACAGGTCAAGGGGTCAGATGACCTCACACACCCCAGCGATGTCACCAGGGTAAGCCTGAGATCCCCATACAAAGGGACGGAATGAATGAAACGGAAGCGAATGGAAAAGTTAGAGGTCACTGCAAGCAGGACTTTACTTGTGCGATATAAGATAAGTACTCTGAACTCTCCTTTCGGCTAGATACCGCGGGGCACAAGACCCTTTCAGTGCTGAATACATAAATCTGATCAATATCGCGACCAAAAAACAGCTCAACCCCTCAATTCAACTTCGCCAATAAAGAGAGAGCGAAATAAACCGAAGGAAACACCCAAAATACCAATAGCGCAGCCCGGCCTTTTGATGAAAATGGCAGGGGCAGATGTCACAAAGCATTCTGGGGTTTTGGTCACATGACCTTGCGCTGGGGATACTTGGGCGCATGACAAGTGAGCTACAGCTGTGTCGGAACAAACAACAAGCACATCCTTCGGCATTCATCAGCGCATCAAAAACCAGCCCTGTATCAATCTGTCGTTTGCAGGGAGCGGTGAGAGAGCGAAGCATTTTCCTCTTTGTGTTCCTGTTATTGGGCTGTTAGTTGATCGCTATCATCCTCCTCTTCTCCGCACTGCGCTTGGACACGTTTCAAAAAGACGGGCTTCTTCTTTCCCCCCTTTCTGTAAGGAAACCGTCTCCTTAATGGCTTTCAAAACAGGAAGCACAACAATAAAAGTGAAAAGTGAGAATGCTCACTGCAGACATCTTTTCCCTTTTCCAGCGCGACGGCGTGCATCGCGCTCTCTGGCGTATACACACAAACATACACAGTTACACTGACACACTGACCTTCAGACATTCATTCAGTCTCTCTAATGTAATGTCTGTGTGTTACAAAAATAGTGGTAAAATCAGTTAGCGCAAGCAAAAACGCATATTGTCATCTACTCACCCTCACATTTTTTCCCATAGAATACAAAAGGTATTATCTAGAAAAAGCTTCCAGACTGCTCTTTTCCTCGCAATAAAAGTTAAAAGAGACTAAAGCTATTTAAAAAAGTAGCTTGTACAACTTGTCCAGTGTATGGAAAAGAGTAGCCTGGACATTCTGCTGGTTTTTCTTTGCTTGGATGAATAGATCATGATCAGGAATCCTTGGATTCATATATACAGAATTTACTGTAAATGTATCAATTTTACAAATATTATTGACAAATAGTGGACTCAAGGCTTAGACAATCACTGTAAATCAGAAAAAAATTTATTTACACTACCACTGAAAAAAGTTACTTTTTAATGTTCATGAAATAAGTCTCTTATGCTCAACCAAGGCAGCATTTATTTGATCAAAAATACGGTAATAATGTGAAATATTATTACAGTTTAAAATACAGTTTTCTATTTTAATATATTTCTGTAATGGCAAAGTTGAATTTTCAGCAGCCATTACTTCACTCTTCAGTGTCACATGATCCTTCAGAAATCAATATGCTGACTTGGTGCTCAAGAAATATTTCTTGTTATTATCAATATTGAAAGCTGTTCTGCTTAAAAACAGGATACTTTGATAAATAGAAAGCTCAAAATTGAAATGAAAATCTGAAGTAACATAATTAATGTTTTTCCTGCCACCTATAATCAATTTAATGCATACTTGCTGAATTTATTAAAAAAAAAAAAAAAAGCCAAACTTTTTTTACCGTATCCTGTCCGTCATTTAAGATTACGTTTTTTAGCTCTTCCAAACAGCTTCATTACAACACAAAGTCAGCGTCTAACTTCCTCTGGCTTTAACACAGCAGATCCCTGACCCAAACCTCTGAAGCCGCAACCCATCCGAGACCTTCAACATGCCACGAGAAGTGCTTTCAGTTCAGCGGCACAAAAAGCTCAGAGAGACAGCTACACGCACTTCCTCACAGCTGGATAAAACAAATCTTAACAGCACAACTACGCCTCACCAAAGCGCTTCGTTTTTTTATCTACACCCTCAAACGTATTGTGCTGTCTCTAGGTACCAGGAACCTATCTATCATTTCAGTCTAAAAACAGAATCTGCATCACCCTCTTCAGTGTGAGTGAAACCCCCCACCCCCCCGTCCCACCGAATTGATTTCTCCCAATCGAGGCCTTTCCCAGTGCGGACCGCATCCGCAACAGTGTCATCTTTACCACCAGTCCTCTTTTAACTGGCTTTTACTCTAGTGGCGGAATGTACAAACGATGAAGGCGGAGGGGAAGAAAGAAACAGAAAAACTGAGACATGCGCTCCAAAGTTTCGTCTATTGATTTCTTTTTGATGCACAGCCGAAAAAAAAGGGAAGGAGTTCAAAGCTGAGGAGATCTTTTTTGATCACCACTAGAATAGCCTTGTTGGTAGTCGGCACGGAAGCAGCGGTGCTAGATGGAAAGTGTCGGTGCGGATTTCTTTGTTCTGGCCGAAGCCCCATGGCAAAGGACCCTGACCTGGTGTGGCCAACGTGGTCTTTAGCGAGACGTAACATTAACGCATGCTGAGGGGTAATCTTAAAATTCAGAGCTGTCCGTTCATACGTCGCCCTGCTGGACACAAAGAGAATACGTTTGGCTACTGCACTGTGGTTAACTGCAGACAACTGCTTACTGCCACATAAGGAGATATTCAGAAACTAAAGAGAAGTGAGCATTTAGGAATTAGTAAAAACAAAACAAAAAAAAACGTATTAAAATTGTAATTCTATTCATGAAAAAAAAATATATATATATACATACATACATACATATATATATATATACATATATATATATA